>NC_069503.1:770845954-770943454 GCF_027579735.1 Bombina bombina | reverse complement strand
TTGGATCCTTTATCTATGCTGTACAAAATTAGCAATAGCATGTTAGACAAACCCCTTTATCCTGCAACACCAGTAAAGCAAGTGGATTCCATTGATCGGTATTATTATGAAAATAGTGACCAGCCCATTGATTTAACAAAGTCCAAAAACAAACCAATTGTGACTAGTATGACAGACTCCGTATCATCACCTTTAAGGGAAAGTGCTCTGATGGATATTTCTGACATGGTGAAGAACCTCACAGGACGCTTAACCCCGAAGTCTTCAACACCATCTACCATATCAGAAAAGTCTGATGCAGATGGCAGCAGTTTTGAAGAAGCTTTGGATGAGTTGTCACCTGTACATAAGAGAAAAGGTAGGCAGTCCAACTGGAACCCTCAACATCTCCTTATCCTACAGGCCCAGTTTGCTTCTAGCTTACGGGAGACAGCTGAGGGTAAATATGTTATGTCAGACTTGGGTCCTCAAGAACGAGTACACATCTCTAAATTTACAGGTCTTTCAATGACTACTATTAGCCACTGGTTGGCCAATGTGAAATATCAATTAAGAAGGACAGGAGGAACTAAGTTTTTAAAGAATTTGGATACAGGTCATCCTGTATTTTTTTGTAATGATTGTGCCTCTCAGTTTCGGACTGCATCAACCTATATAAGTCATTTAGAGACACATCTGGGTTTTAGCTTAAAGGATCTGTCAAAGCTTTCTATTAATCAGATTCAAGAACAGCAGAATGTTTCAAAAGTCATTACTAACAAGGCTTTAAGCTCAATCGGACTTATTGAGGAGGACTCAGGCTCCACATTCCAGTGTAAGCTTTGCAACCGAACTTTTGCAAGCAAGCACGCAGTTAAACTGCACCTTAGCAAAACACATGGGAAGTCCCCGGAGGACCATGTGATATATGTAACAGAATTAGAAAAACAGTAATGTCTACTAGTTATGCAGCCAGGTATGCAAGTGACCACAAGACATTGCACTAAACTTCATAATACTGCACTAGGCCTGACCTGAGCCTCTGAAATCAGTCTTATTTTTGTTGCTGAACTGCCTATCTGGAATTGTTTCCTTACACATATTTTATATTTATATTTATATGCTCTTTGTCTGATTTGTGCATGTTTTTTTTTTTCTTTTCTTTTGTGAGTCAATGTTTGACCTTTAATTTTCAACATCTGTTCTTGATGTTAAGCTATCTTTTGTAGAATGTAGTGGGAAACACTATTGAGGGATATTAATTTAGCCATGAAGAAACACAAAGAACAATAACAATAAAAATGAACATACTCAGATTCTAAAATGACCATGACAATAAAGGTCAGGAAATCTTGTGGTGTCAAATTAACCCTTTGAGCACAGCAATAGCATTTCTAGGCCTTTAAAAACAAATGATAAAAGGTGAGAACACAGAATTTGGATTCATAAGTATGCATGCAGTTATGGGATGGTGGAGAAAGCTATATAGTACTCTTAGGGTTATTATACCACTTATTATTTACAAACTAGTGCAACATGGGAAAAAAATATATATTACAAAGATAGCATTATGATCTTAGAACCTGGATGCTAAGTTTGCTCGTAAGAGCAAAAAGCGTATGCAAATCTGTATTTCAAATGTGTATAAAGTATTTCCTTTTTTTGTGAAATATATACTACAGTTTCTAGTTATTTGCAAATGTAAGCTTTGATACAAGCCTATCTTCCTACATTGTGCTGCATTTATCTCCCTTTGCTACCAGCAGGCTATATACTTCATTTCAGGTCCTCCTGGCAGCAAGGTTGATAAAATAATAGAATATTCTTGGGCAAATATTGGATTATGTTTCCTGTAAATAGTAGACATTTAACTTAAGAGTACATGTTACATATCTTATCATTTGAAACAGTACCGCTTCCTTTGTATCTTTTGGCCGTATGGTTTCACTTTGAACTTTTTATATTGTCATTTTATATTCAATTCCTATGTATATAAAATGTAAAAAAAAAAAAAAAATCACATTTTTTTTTTTAATAAAATGAAGTTCCTGCAGATTGACTTTAACAGATACAATTTACTGGCGCCTGCATCTTTTCAGATGCACGTACAAAAGAAACTATCTGACAAAAAATTAAATAAATACAAATAAAGCAATGCACTATGAATTATACATTTTGATGTTCTATCATTAATATTGTACAGTACATTTTCGGTTCACACAATTAAATCCACTGTTTTCTCAAGTGTGAAATAAACCCACATGCAGTTCTTGATTTACATACATTGTCATGTCGTCATTATTTTGCCTTTGAGGTGTTATTTCAGCAATAAGAGGTATTGCTCATGCAATCAACCAAGATAATTCTATTCAAAATCATCTATTCATGATCTGTATCCTGACATATTTCATTCAGGCTATATCCATTAACATGTTACAAACAAGTCACAATAGTTTGAAATAACGACATGCACAGAATTATTGCTGCTTTAACAATTAATGACTGGCATTTTATGTATATATTTCTGTCTCGAAAAGAAGGGGGAGGTGACATGTTTCCTTCCACACAGTTTTGTGTTATTGTATTTTAAAACAATGTTGTTCAATTTCCTTTTTTTTTTTTTTTTTTTTTTTTTTTAAAGCAAATGAAAAGTCAAGCCTTAACATCTCCTGCACTCAATAAAACTTTTGTATAAATATGATATGAGGGAAAAAAATTAAGCTCAAGGTCGCAGTCGCGTTTGTTCACAAGGTGTTTACAGATTAATCTGGATGTGAATGAATTCACATTTAAATGTGTGATAAAAGTGATATATATCCAAGTGTCATTTGGAAATCTTTGCCTGTCATTTAAAAAATTTTGTTCATCTCATTTTAATTAACCTACTGGCAGTCCTGTCCCACTCATCACATTTTGGCAGTGCAGTAGTGTACCAAGTTCAAATTTTTGTGTTATGTTTAATTTTATTTCTTAATCAAAAATGCATTGAAATTGAAAGGCTGGTCACCAAAGCAAAAATAATACGTCTTGTCTTGTTTATTTTATTTATTTATTTTCCACTGCTAGAACTTTTATAGCATGCAAACATAAATAAGTATGCAAGAAGATTATTATTAGCTTTAAACACACTAAATATGATTAAATGCCTCTTTTAAAATTAAAGAGAGAGTATACCCCAATTTTCATATAACTGCATGTAATAAACACTACTATAAAAAGAATATGCACAGATACTGATCTAAAAATCCAGTATAAAAGCTTTTAAAAGCTTACTTAGAAGCTTTCACTTTAGAAATGTTGATGAGGTTAGGCTGGGACACCCAGAGAAAGGGGCTGAGAAAGCAGGAATAGCAGACACTACCCCCCCTGCATATGAAAGACCCATTACGCAAACAGGAAAAAGCAGGAATCTGTAGACTCCAGTCTACATCTGATACATTGGGGTTTGGTTAGGAGTCTGAAAATCAGCATGTTATTAAAAAAAAATAAGCAAAACTATACATTGTTACATAAACACTCCCAGATGGGTTGTATAAATGGATCATCTACAAAACAGGTATGCAAATAAAAATGTAATGTACAATGTTCTATTTAGTATATATATCAATGAACATGAATATTTTAGATAACAATACAAATTGTACTTAAAATTGTGCCGTTCTCGTCATAGCTGTAATGCAGTACAGCCAATCAGATGCTGTAGTATGGTGGAAGCTGTCATTAGGAATGCAGGAGAGTGTTCTACTTACTTTCAGTGGAACAGAAGGTACTGCATCTCATTTGCTGTACTATCTAAATGCACATACATGAACAAAATA
Organism: Bombina bombina; assembly: GCF_027579735.1. Lineage (NCBI taxonomy): Eukaryota > Metazoa > Chordata > Amphibia > Anura > Bombinatoridae > Bombina > Bombina bombina. The sequence goes on along the minus strand of NC_069503.1, from coordinate 770,939,657 downwards.
GTGATGGAGGACTGGCAAACTCTCATCCACAGGAATGCTAAACTACTACTTATATTGTTAGTGGAATTCTATATGCTTAGTATCCTTTTTTTAAAACTTATTTCTTCTATAAGGTACGACGAGTCCACGGATTCATCCTTTACTTGTGGGATATTATCCTCCTGCTAACAGGAAGTGGCAAAGAGCACCACAGCAGAGCTGTCTATATAGCTCCTCCCTTAGCTCCACCCCCAGTCATTCTCTTTGCCTACTCTAAGTACTAGGAAGGGTAAAGTGAAAGAGGTGATAAAATGTTGGTTTTTATTTTCTTCAAGCAAGAATTTTTTATTTTAAATGGTACCGGTGGGTACTATTTACTCTCAGGCAGCAGATGGATAAAGACTTCTGCCTGGAGGCTGATGATCTTAGCATTTGTCACTAAGATCCAGAGCCGTTCCCACAGAATGGCTGAGGGGTACAAGAGACTTCAGTGTGAGGAACGTTTTCATGCTATATAGCAGTGAGGTATGTTCAGTCATTTTTTCTGGAGAGACTATGGTATTTCAGAAAGGCTGACAGTATCCCCAGGAGGGTAAGGGTAAGCAGTAATCCTAAGAGATATAGAAGGGTATTACTACGCTTGCATAAGGGGCTTATAAAAAATGGTGGACACTGAGTTTGGAATGTTTGTGGGCAAACGTTTTGTGAACTGGGAGTGCTGTTAACGTTTTTTGGGCAATAACTTTTTTTGGAGACTTTATTGAGGGTACACTTTGGCTTCTTTTTGGGTCTCAGAACCCACATGGCTAGTTTGGAACCGCTCTGGTGCGGTTAATTTAGGCTGACAAAACATCGAGTGAGATGGGCGAGACCTATTTTCACGCCTCAGATGCGCAGTTGTATTTACAAAGCAAGCAGCAAGCTCCAACTCCGGAGGGCCCTTGTGGAAGTTTTGGGCCAAATCAAAGCTTTAACCCCATTTTTCCAATCCCTGAGGGCAGGTAGTGTTTTTTCCGGATTAAGGCTCATTAACTATCCGGTTTTCACAATAAAGAGTTGTGTGTTTTTTTTTCTTGTGGGGCAAACTTAACTGCATAAATTGAATCTTATATCAAAAATTTGAAACGATTGGCGTATTTTAAAGCAGTTTTGCAGAACGTGTATGCTTTTTTCTCTTAAAGGCACAGTACCGTTTTTTAAGATTGTTATTTTTTTCACTAAATAAAGTGTTTTCAAGCTTGTTTGTGTTCATTACTAGCCTGTTCAACATGTCTGACATTGAGGAAAGCCAATGTTCAATGTGTTTAGAAGCCATTGTGGAACCCCCACTTAAAATGTGTACCTCATGCACTGAAAGAGCAATAACTTGCAAAGAACATATTTTAGCTAATAAAAGTATGTCGCAGGATGATTTTCAGTCAGAAGGGAATCAGGTTATGCCATCTAATTCTCCCCAAGTGTCACAACCATTAACGCCCGCACAAGCGACGCCAAGTACTTCTAGTGCGTCTAATTCTTTCACCCTGCAAGATATGGCCGCAGTTATGAATACTACCCTTACAGAGGTTTTATCTAAGCTGCCTGGGTTGCAGGGGAAGCGCAGTAGGTCTGGTGTGAGAGTAAATACTGAGCCCTCTGACGCTTTATTAGCCATATCCGATGTACCCTCACAATGTTCTGAGTTGGGGGTGAGGGATTTGCTGTCTGAGGGAGAGATTTCTGATTCAGGAAAGATGTTCCCTCAGACAGACTCAGATATGATGGCTTTTAAATTTAAACTAGAACACCTCCGCTTGTTGCTCAGGGAGGTTTTAGTGACTGGATGATTGTGACCCTATTGTAGTTCCTGCCTACACTGATGTTTTTCCAGGCCCTAAGAGGATTTCGGACATTGTCACTAAGGAGTGTGATAATCCAGGTATTCCATTTTCTCCTCCTCCTACTTTTTTAAGAAAATGTTTCCCATATCAGACACCATGCGGGACTCCTAGCAGACGGTTCCTAAGGTGGAGGGGGCTATTTCTACCCTGGCTAAGCGTACAACTATACCTATTGAGGACAGTTGTGCTTTCAAAGATCCTATGGATAAAAAATTAGAGGGTCTCCTAAAGAAAATATTTATTCATCAGGGTTTTCTTCTGCAACCTATAGCGTGCATTGTTCCTGTAACTACTGCAGCTGCTTCTTGGTTCGAGGCTCTGGATTAGGCTTTTCAGGTTGAGACCCCATTGGATGATATTCTGGATAGAATTAGGGCTCTCAAGCTAGCTAATTTTTTCATTACAGATGCCGCTTTTCAACTGGCTAAATTAGCGGCAAAGAATTCAGGTTTTGCCATTTTATCGCGTAGAGCGTTGTGGCTTAAGTCCTGGTCTGCTGACGTGTCATCAAAATCTAAGCTTTTAGCCATCCCTTTCAAGGGTAAGACCCTATTCGGGCCTGAACTGAAAGAGATCATTTCAGACATCACTGGAGGAAAAGGCCATGCCCTTCCTCAGGATAAGACAAATAAGATGAGGACCAAACAAAATAATTTTCGTTCCTTTCGAAACTTCGAAGGTGGTCCCTCTACCTCCTCCCCTGCTGCAAAGCAGGAGGGGAATTTTGCTCAATCCAAGTCAGTCTGGAGACCTAACCAGACTTGGAACAAAGGTAAACAGGCCAAGAAGCCCGCTGCTGCCACCAAGACAACATGAAGGGGTAGCCCCCGATCCGGGACCGGATCTAGTAGGGGGCAGACTTTCTGTCTTTGCTCAGGCTTGGGCAAGAGACGTTCAGGACTCCTGGGCTTTAGAAATCATAACCCAGGGGTATCTTCTAGATTTCAAAGATTCTCCTCCAAGGAGGAGATTCCATCTTTCTCAATTGTCTGTAAACCAGACAAAAATAGAGGCGTTCTTACGCTGTGTAGAAGACCTATATACCATGGGAGTGATCTGCCCAGTTCCGAAAACAGAACAGGGGCAGGGGTTTTACTCCAATCTGTTTGTGGTTCCCAAAAAAGAGGGAACCTTCAGACCAATTTTAGATCTCAAGATCCTAAACAAATTCCTTCAAGATGGAGACCATTCGGACTATTTTACCAATGATTCAGGAGGGTCAATATATGACCACCGTGGATTTAAAGGATGCGTATCTGCACATCCCTATCCACAAAGATCATCACCAGTTCCTCAGGTTCGCCTTTCTGGACAAGCATTACCAGTTTGTGGCTCTTCCCTTCGGGCTGGCCACAGCTCCCAGAATTTTCACAAAGGTGCTAGGGTCCCTTCTGGCGGTTATAAGGCCGCGGGGCATAGCAGTGGCGCCTTATCTGGACGATATCTTAATTCAGACGTCAACTTACCAACTAGCCAAATCTCACACGGACATCGTGTTGGCTTTTCTGAGATCTCACGGGTGGAAGGTGAACGTAAAAAAGAGTTCACTTCTCCCCCTCACGAGAGTTCCATTCCTGGGAACTCTGATAGATTCGGTAGACATGAAAATTTTTCTGACGGAGGTCAGGAAATTAAAGATTTTAATCACCTGCCGAGCTCTTCATTCCATTCCTCGGCCTTCGTGGCTCAGTGTATGGAAGTAATCGGACTAATGGTAGCGGTATTGGACATAGTTCATTTGCTCACTTGCATCTCAGACCACTGCAACTATGCATGCTCAATTAGTGGAATGGGGATTATGCAAATTTATCTCCTCAGATAAATCTGGATCAAGAGACGAGAGACTCTCTTTTTTGGTGGTTGTCACAGGATCATCTGTCCCAGGGAATGTGTTTCCGCAGGCCAGCATGGGTCATAGTGACAACGGACGCCAGCCTATTGGGCTGGGGTGCAGTCTGGAATTCCCTGAAAGGACAGGGAGTGTCAACTCAGGAGGAGGCTCTCCTCCCGATAAATATTCTAGAATTGAGAGCGATATTCAACACGCTTCAGGCGTGGCCTCAGCTGGCTTCGGACAAATTCATAAGATTCCAGTCGGACAATATCACGACTGTAGCATATATCAATCATCAGAGGGGAACAAAGAGTTCTCTAGCGATGATAGAGGTTACCAAAATAATTCGATGGGCAGAGACTCACTCTTGCCATCTATCAGCAATCTATATCCCAGGAGTGGAGAACTGGGAAGCGGATTTTCTAAGTCGTCAGACTTTTCATCCGTGGGAGTGGGAACTCCATCCGGAGGTGTTTGCACAATTGATTCATCAATGGGGCACACCAGAATTGGATCTGATGGTGTCTCGTCAGAACGCCAAACTTCCTTGTTATGGGTCCAGATCACGGGATCCTCAAGCAGTACTGATAGATGCTCTAGCAGTACCTTGGTCGTTCAACCTGGCTTATGTGTTTCCACCATTTCCTCTCCTCCCTCGTCTGGTTGCCAGAATCAAACAGGAGAGAGCTTCAGTGATTTTGATAGCACCTGCGTGGCCACGCAGGACTTGGTATGCAGACCTGGTGGACATGTCATCTCTACCACCATGGACACTGCCACTGAGACAGGACCTTCTCATTCAAGGTCCGTTCCAGCATCAAAATCTAGTTTCTCTGCGACTGACTGCCTGGAGATTGAACGCTTGATTTTATCTAAGCGGGGATTCTCTGAGTCGGTCATAGATACCTTGATTCAGGCTCGAAAGCCTGTCACTAGGAAAATTTATCAGAAGATATGGCATAAATATCTTTATTGGTGTGAATCCAAAGGCTACTCATGGAGTAAGATCAGGATTCCTAGGATTTTGTCCTTTCTCCAAGAAGGATTGGAGAAGGGGTTATCAGCTAGTTCCCTAAAGGGACAGATATCTGCTTTATCAATTTTACTACACAAGCATCTGGCAGATGTTCCAGACGTTCAGCCGTTTTGTCAGGCTTTAGTTAGAATCAAGCCTGTGTTTAAACCTGTTGCTCCGCCATGGAGTTTGAATTTAGTTCTTAAGGTTCTTCAAGGGGTTCCGTTTAAACCTATGCATTCCATAGATATTAAGCTTCTATCTTGGAAAGTTTTGTTTTTAGTTGCTATCTCTTCGGCTCGAAGAGTTTCTGAACTATCTGCATTTCAATGCGACTCGCCTTATCTTGTTTTCCATTCTGATAAGGTGGTTTTGCGTAGCAAACCTGGATTCCTTCCTAAGGTTGTTACTAATAAGAATATTAATCAGCAAATTGTTGTTCCTTCCCTGTGTCCTAATCCTTCCTCTAAGAAGGAGCGTCTGTTGCACAACTTGGACGTGGTTCATGCTTTGAAGTTTTACTTGCAAGCGACCAAAGATTTCCGTCAAACATCTTCTTTGTTTGTTGTCTATTCTGGAAAACGTAGAGGTCAAAAAAACTACGGCTACCTCTCTTTCTTTTTGGCTGAAAAGCATCATCTGTTTGGCATACGAGACTGCTGGACAGCAACCTCCTGAAAGAATTACAGCTCACTCTACTAGAGCGATGGCTTCCACATGGGCTTTTAAAAATTATGCTTCTGTTGAACAGATTTGTAAGGCTGCAACGTGGTCGTCTCTTCATACCTTTTCCAATTTTTACAAATTTGATACTTTTGCTTCTTCGGAGGCTATTTTTGGGAGAAAAGTTCTTCAAGCAGTGGTGCCTTCTGTTTAGCCATCTGTCTTGTCCCTCCCGTTCATCCGTGTCCTATAGCTTTGGTATTGTATCCCACAAGTAAAGGATGAATCTGTGGACTCGTCGTACCTTACAGAAGAAAAGTAAATTTATGCTTACCTGATAAACTAATTTCTTCTATGGTACGTCGAGTCCACGGCCCGCCCTGTCATTTTAAGACAGATTTTATTTTTTTGATTTAAACTTCAGTCACCTCTGCACCTTTTAGTTTCTCCTTATTCTTCCTGTACCTTCGGTCGAATAACTGGGGGGTGGGGCTAAGGGAGGAGCTATATAGACAGCTCTGCTGTGGTGCTCTTTGCCACTTCCTGTTAGCAGGATAATATCCCACAAGTAAAGGATAAATCCGTGGACTCGTCGTACCATAGAAGAAATTAATTTATCAGGTAAGCATAAATTTACTTTTTATTGAAGGGTTGACAATGTACAAACATGACATTTTATGTACAAACAATTATTACTTCAATGCTGTCAAACAGGTGGGGTTTTTAACCAGCGTAAAAAGAGACCAGCAGCATCAGTGAGTATTACAGGTCTACTACATAGTACATTTTTTCCTTCCTTTAAACAATTATTTTAAATATTAACAAACAATATAAAAGAACAGAAACATAGCTAAATCAATCAATAATATGCCTGATACACATAATATGAGATGTATTGAAGTGGAAAGCGGGAGATCTCAAACCAGTATAGGATTGACGACGGGGACCAGCAAGCAAGTGAAGGGTTGGAGAGAAAAGAGAAAAAAAAGGAAAGAGACCGAGGGAGAGTTGAAAGCCTTTTAGTCTGAGGCAAGTATGTGAGACCATTCTCCCCTCAAAGTCTCTTAATAAAATCATATTTTGGAAGGGCATTCAAAGCTGCCTTTGCACTTCCAATTCAAACGTTAAGATTAGTTTACACCACTTACGGAGGAAAACGGCTAATCTATTTTGCACAGCCGCTCTTACATCTAATTGTTCTGTGAACATTTGTAATTTTAACATATTTCCAAAGTCAGAGGGAGAGGGTATCTTTTTCTTTATCCAGTTCTGGAGAATGCACTTTCTAGATATTAGAACTATTAAGGTAAGTACCGAGTCAAATTGTCTATAGCTAGCATCCCATTGTAGTAATAGTATGTTTTGGAGGGAGTTCTATCTGTGTTTCCAGTTTCCTATGGATCCAATATTGAAGCTTACTCCAGAACTGACTAATTAATGGGCATGCAAAAAAAATATAATGTAGCAGATTAGGAGCATACTATTAGTCCAACTATCAACCCATTAAGCCAAGCCCTGGGGTGTCAAGTATGCCCTGTGTAATATCCGCATCTGTGACTCCCTGACTGTTGCCGACAAAGTAGCTTTTTTATTTTTTCCAAATCCTCATGAACTGCTGCCCATGTCACCTCCGGTAACCCTTCTTTTCCTAGCCCCTTAATATCAGGGTTTGTAATGTTTGCAAATGGGCTGCTGGAAAGTTTGATTGATTTCAGAGAGAGAAAATCTACCCATCTTATATAACGCTTGTGTGAGTCGAAAAGGCGATCCTTCTCAAAATCCTGGATTATCTCTGACCAAGTTCCTAACATAATGCCATAACTGGCGATACGTATAGAAGTGTTTGTGTGGAAGAGTGTGCTCCCTTTGTAGAGAAGCAAATGTTTTAATAGATCTTCTTAACGGATCTAGCATAATTTCAATGTAGTTTAATCCTTGCTGTGACCAGAGCCTGAAAGGTAGAGTATCGAGCCCAGCAGGAAATTCAGGATTCCTGGGAATAGGTAGATATATAGAGGGGTTACATGATTTCGTAAATCATTTATGTGCTAACTGCCAGGTCTTCAAGGGGTCTCTATACAGCAAATTTGAATGCTTAGTATCCTTTTTAAAGAAACAGTAAAAAATAATCTGCTATCTTTCAACAAATTAACATTGAGGGTGAAAAAAAGCTTGAATGCAAAAAAAAAAATATTGTTTACTGCAAATGTTTTTCAACAGGCACTCCACCCACCACTTGCCTTATTTGGAGGAGCCCACCCAGACTTGTACACAAGGATATCCGCTGTCCTTTTGTTAGAAAAAATGCATTGTTTTGTAGTTCCTTATTTTATAATCTGTGCTGAAGTCAATTAGAGACAGATGTATGGCAGGATTAGATTTCTGAAGCATGCCATGTGCCCCTGCATTATATAGAATTGGAAAACTTAATTTCCATCTTAATATGAGGAGAGTCCATGGCTTTATTCCTTACTTGTGGGAATACAGAACTTGGCCACCAGGAGGAGGCAAAGACACCCCAGCCAAAGGCTTAAATAGCTCCCCCACTCCCCTCATACCCCAGTCATTCTTTGCCTTTCGTCACAGGAGGATGGCAGAGAAGTGTTGGAAAATTCAGAGTAGTCTCTTATAGAGGGTAGTACTCTTTGGTATGGGACTGGAGTTTTAAGTAGTCTTGTCAGCCTCTCAGAGCATTGATGAATGTTAGGGTCTGGAGATGCAGGGAGAGTCTTTCTGCAAATCCATCCAGACTCATTAACAACTCCTAAGCAATCAGTGTTGACAGGTTTCACTGCCTACTTCTATCACTCCAGTCCATGTCAGGTGCGATGTTACACTGTCAAACTTAACGGGCTGTGTGTCTGTTCCACGGCGATGATTCCGGTATGATCGTTTCATTTTATTTCATATGATAACGTAAGAAGACAGGGTCACAGTGTGACTCCTTTATCTGTATGGAATCAACGGTTAATATCTCCGGAAGGGGATTATTGAACAGGGGGGATTTATTATGTTTTATGCTGCAACATGTGTGAGATGAGGCTCTGGCAGATGTGGGAACATTCAGGTTTTACTTTAGTTTTGGATAACTGCACAAACTGTCAGTTTGGCGCACTTTTCTTCCTGCAGCAGGGGCGGTCCTGCATGGCACTCCATGTGAACGGGTGTGGCCTCATTAACTTCCTCTTTCCTGAACGTGCGGTTTACAGGAGAAGAAGTGGTTTCTCTGTGGGGCCTAGGTCATAGGAGGTGGTGAGTGCCCCGGCCATTGGGGGTATAAAGGTGCCATTTACTTTTTCTATAGTCCATTTTAAAAGTGCAAGCTATGGAGGACTCTGATGCCTGTTTTTATTGTGAGGAGGCTACGGTATACCCGCCTGCTCAATTATGTTTCACATGCCTTGATAAAGTACTTATATCTAAGAAACCAAAGATGTTTAGTACCACTGAGCCGTCCACCTCTGAGGGGTCTCCATCCCCCGAGGTGCGTTCCCTGCAATCATTTCCTATTACACATGCAGCTCCCCTATTGCACAACTAATCCTCCTTTGGGAGGGGCCCTCTTATTGCCAGACTTTTCTGAACAGTTACAAACGGCAGTGTCTGTGGCCTTTAGTGCTTTACCTCGCCCTGCTAAGTGCAAGCGAAAGGTTAAGTATTCCTATCCTTCCCAGGGGTAAACAACTTGCTGGATTTATGTGATACTAGATTATCCGCTGATGAAGATGCCTCTGATACTTCAGAGGAGGCTCTTTCTGGGTCGGAGTCAGCTGCCTCTAAGCCTCCGGCTGCGGAGGAACCAGATTTTAGATTTAGGATTGAGCTCTTTCGCTTTCTGTTAAAGGAAGTGTTGGCTACATTAGAGGTTCCGGAACCTAAGTTACCCAAGGAACTTTCTATTCCTAAGCTTGATAAGGTTTATAAGGACAGGGTGCTGCCACAAACTTTCCTGGTTCCCGTTAAGATGTCAAATATTATTAAGAATGAATGAGAGACTTGGATCCTCATTTTCCCCTTCTTCTTCCTTTAAAAAATTGTTCCCGGTTCCTGACTCCTAATTAGAGTTGTTGGGGTCTGTTCCCAAGGTGGATGGAGCTATCTCCACGCTTGCTAAGCGCACCACTATCCCGCTTGAGGATTGTTCATCGTTTAAGGAGCCCATGGATAAGAAGCTATAAACTCTGTTGAGAAAGATGTTTCAGCACACAGGATTTTTTTTTTCAGCCTGCAGCGGCGGTTGCTGCGGTGGCAGGAGCCTCTACCTATTGGTGTGACTTTCTGTCGGAGATGATCGAGGTGGAAACTCCCCTCGATGAAATCCAGGAAAGAATTAAGGCCTTGAGGGTAGCTAATTAGTTTATTTGTGATGCAAATATGCAGATTATTTGCTTGAATGCCAAGACATCAGGCTTTTCTGTTCTCGCCCGTAGGGCTCTGTGGCTGAAGTCTTGGTCTGCTGGCATGACTTCAAAATCTAGACTGCTTTCCCTTCCATTTAAGGGGAATGTTCTTTTCGGGCCAGGACTGGACTCTATCATATCCACGGTCACTGGGGGCAAGGGTGCCTTTTTACCGCAGGATAAGAAGAACAAACCTAAAGGACAGGGTCCGAATTTTTGTCCCTTTTGTTCAGATAAATCCCAATGCCAGCAGCCCTCCGCAAAGCCTGATCAGTCCAAGGGAACTTGGAAACCATCTCAATCTTGGAATAAATCCAAGCAGAACAAGAAGCCCGCCGAAGCAAAATCGGCATGAAGGGGCGGCCCCCGATCTGTCACTGGATCGTGTTGGGGGCATACTATCTCTCTTTGTGGAGGCTTGGCTGGGAGACATGCAAGACCCTTGGGTTCTGGAGGTCATTGCTCAGGGTTACAGGATAGGTTTCAAATCTCATCCAGCCAGGGGCAGATTCCTCTTATCAAACCTGTCTTCAAGACCAGAAAAACAATATACTTTTCTAGGGTGCATGAGGGATCTCTCCTCCCTAGGAGTGATTATGCCAGTACCTCTAGCAGAAAGAGGTCTGGGATACTACTCAAACCTTTTTGTGGTCCCAAAGAAGGAGGGTACGTTTCGCCCGATTCTAGACCTAAAGTGCTTAAACAAGTTTCTGTCGGTGCTATCGTTCAAGATGGAGACGATAAGGTCTATCCTGCCCTTAGTTCAACAGGGACCGTTCATGACTTGAAGGATGCTTATATTCATGTGCCAATACACAAGGATCACTTCAAGTTCTTAAGATTCGCTTTTCTGGACCAGCACTTCCAGTTTGTAGCTCTTCCTTTTGGTCTGGCTACTGCTCCAAGAGTTTTTACGAAGGTTCTGCGGGCTCTGCTTGCGTTGGTGAGATCCAGAGGTATTGCAGTAGCGCCTTATTTGGACAACATCCTAGTCCAGGCTCCATCCTGCCGGCTGGCAGAAGACCATTCGAGAGCTCTTCTTCAATCTCATGGATGGAAGATAAACTTAGGAAAGAGTTCTCTGGTTCCCAGTACCAGAGTAGAATTCCTGGGCACGATAATAGATTCCAAATCCATTAAGATATTCCTTACAGACCAGAGACATTGCAAAATTACTTCCAATTGTCTTGCCCTCCAGACCTCCTTAAGGCCATCTGTGGCCCGGTGTATGGAGGTGATTGGGTTCATGGTGTCCAGCAAAGATATCATTCCATTCACCAGGTTCCATCTCAGACCTCTTCAACTGTGCATGCTGAGACAATGGAAAGGCGATCACTCGGATCTATTACAACAGATTTCTCTGGACAACCGGTTGAGAGAATCGCTCTCTTGGTGGCACTGTCCAGATCACCTGTCCCAGGGGACATCCTTCTTGAGACCATCCTGGGAGATTGTGACCACGGTCGCAAGTCTATCAGGATGGGGAGCTGTTTTGGGTGCCAGGAAGGCACCGGGCTGGTGGACTCGAGGAATCTCTTCTCCCGATCAACATTCTTTGAGTGATCTTCAATGCTCTGAAGGCTTGGCCTCTTCTGGGTTCGTCACAGTTTATCAGATTTAAATCGGACATTACCTCGGTGGCTTATATCAACCATCAGGGAGCAACGAGAAGCTCCCTAGCCATGAGGGAAGTATCTCAGATTCTGGACTGGGCAGAGGCCCACAACTGCTCGCTGTCAGTGATCCACGTTCCATATGTGGACAACTGGGAGGCGGACTTTCTCAGCAGACAATCGTTTTATCCAGGGGAATGGTCTCTCCATCCTGAGGTGTTTACAGAGACTTGCAACAGATGGGGGATGCCGGAAATAGATCTCATGGCGTCCAGACTCAATACCAAGCTACCCAGATACAGGTCTCAGTCCAGGGATCCCCAGGCAGAGCTGATAGGTGCCTTAGCAGTGCCCTGGGGGTTCAACCTAGTTTACATTTTTCCACCGTTACCACTTCTTCCTTGGGTAGTGGCCCGCATCAAGCAGGAGCAAGCCTCGACTCTTCAAATTACTCCATCGTGGCCGCAAAGGATGGGGTTTGCAGGCCTGGTGGGGATGTCATCATCTTCTCCATGGAGGTTACTTGTTGCAGAGATCTGTTGGAACAGGGTCCTTTTGTTTATCAAAATCTTGATTCTCTGAGGCTGACTGCGTGGAGATTGAACACTTACGGCTAGATTTAGAGTTCTGCGTTAGCCGTCAAAAGCAGTGTTAAGGGGTCCTAACGCTGGTTTTGGCCGGCTGCTGGTATTTAGACTCAGGCAGGAAAGGGTCTAACGCTCAATTTCAAGCCGCGACTTTTCCATACCGCAGATCCTCTTACGTCAATTGTGTATCCTATCTTTTCAATGGGATCTTCCTAACGCTGGTATTTAGAGTCTTGGCTGAAGTGAGCGGTAGAGCCTCTACCGACAAGACTCCAACCGCAGAAAAAAGTCAGTAGTTAAGAGCTTTATGGGCTAACGCCGGTTTATAAAGCTCTTAACTACTGTGCTCTAAAGTACACTAACACCCATAAACTACCTATGTACCTTTAAACCGAGGTCCCCCCACATCGCCGCCACTATAATAAATATTTTTAACCCCTAATCTGCAGACCGCACACCGCCGCCACCTACATTATCCCTATGAACCCCTAATCTGCTGCCCCTAACATCGCCGACCCCTATATTATATTTATTAACCCCTAATCTGCCCCCCCCAACATCACGGCTACCTTACCTACACTTATTAACCCCAAATCTGCCGACCAGACCTCGCCGCTACTCTAATAAAGTTATTAACCCCTAAACCGCCGCACTCCCGCCTCACAAACCCTATAATAAATCGTATTAACCCCTAATCTGCCCTCCCTAACATCGCCGCCACCTAACTTCAAGTATTAACCCCTAATCTGCCGACCGGACCTCGCCGCTACTATAATAAATGTATTAACCCCTAAAGTTAAGTCTAAGCCTAACCCTAACACCCCCCTAAATTAAATATAATTTTACTCTAACTAAATAAATTAAATATTATTAACTAAAGTATTCCTATTTAAATCTAAATACTTACCTGTAAAATAAACCCTAATATAGCTACAATATAACGAATAATTATATTGTAGCTATTTTAGGATTTATATTTATTTTACAGGCAACTTTGTATTTATTTAAACTAGGTACAATAGCTATTAAATAGTTATTTACTATTTAATAGCTACCTAGTTAAAATAATTACAAAATTACCTGTAAAATAAATCCTAACCTAAGTTACAATTAAACCTAACACTACACTATCAATAAATGAATTAAATCAATTAACTACAAGTACTGTACCTACAATTAAATAAACTAAACTAAATTACAAAAAAAACCCCACTAAATTACAAAAAATAAAAGATTACAAGAATTTTAGGCTAATTACACCTACTCTAAGCCCCCTAATAAAATAAAAAAGCCCCCCAAAATAAAAAATTTCCCTACCCTAATCTAAATTAAAAAAGTTAACAGCTCTATTACCAGCCCTTAAAAGGGTTTTTTGTGGGGCATGCCCCAAAGAAATCAGCTCTTTTGCCTGTAAAAAAAACACACAATACCACCCCCCAACATTACAACCCACCACCCACATACCCCTTCTCTAACCAAAAAAAACAAAAAAATTATATTTAACTTAGGGGGGTGTTATGGTTAGGGTTAGACTTAGCTTTAGGGGATAATACATTTATTAGAGTAGCGGCGAGGTCCAGTCGGCAGATTAGGGGTTAATACTTGAAGTTAGGTGTCTGTGATTTTAGGGAGGGCAGATTAGGGGTTAATACTATTTATTATAGGGTTTTTGAGGCGGGAGTGAGGCGGATTAGGGGTTAATAACTTTATTACAGTAGCGGTGAGGTCCGGTCGGTAGATTAGGGGTTAATAATTGTAGGTAGGTGGCGGCAATGTTGGGGGCGGCAGATTAGGGGTTAATAAATATAATATAGGGGTCGGCGGTGTTAGGGGCAGCAGATTAGGGGTTCATAGGGATAATGTAGGTTGCGGCGTTGTGCAGTCGGCAGATTAGGGGTTAAAAATTTTTATTAGAGTGGCGGCGATGTGGGGGGACCTCGGTTTAGGGGTACATAGGTAGTTTATGGGTGTTAGGGTACTTTAGAGCACAGTAGTTAAGAGCTTTATGAACCGGCGTTAGCCCAGAAAGCTCTTAACTCCTGGCTTTTCTCTGCGTCTGGAGTCTTGTCGTTAGATTTCTAACGCTCACTTCAGCCAAGACTCTAAATACTGGCGTTAGAAAGATCCCATTGAAAAGATAGGATCCGCAAATGGCGTAGGGGGATCTGCGGTATGGAAAAGTCGCGGCTGCAAAGTGAGCGTTAGACCCTTTCCTGACTGACTCTAAATACCAGCGGTAGCCCAAAACCAGCGTTAGGAGCCCCTAACGCTGGTTTTGACGGCTAATGCAGAACTCTAAATCTAGGCGATAGTAAAGACCCTTCAACTGCCCAAAATTTTTAAACAAAAATCAGAAAAAGTTCCTGTTAAAAAAAATAAATAAAAAAATAAAAATAAATTCTGTCTGGTGCCAAAAATCATTATTGAGTATAGCACAGTGTCCTCATTGTTGCTCAATGCTTTGTGCCTCTTTTACTGCATTTTCCAGGTGTTATACTTGTTCCGTTTCCTGTTAGAGGAGTTCTTTTGAATAATGCAATAGGAAAGCTCATTGATCCTATTACCCATATTACCCTTTAGAAATAGCTTGCATTATATTGGTTATATTGATTAAACCAACTGCTAATTCATTTGAATTAAAAAATTTTTTTATAAAAAGGTGCCATAACAGCTGTATAAAGACTAGAAGAGGCAGAAAGCAGCAAGCAACAGTGAGAAGAGCAAACTTGACTGGATCACAATATTGGGCGCTATACAAAATGCTTTAGGTGGTAAGTAGGATAGGGTGGTTTTTTTTTGTAGCAGTGGTATTCAGTAGATGTGTATTCAGTAGTTTTGTTCACTGCCAAATGTGGATGAAGGAGGCTGCTCACGGCATTCAGCTATTTTCAGTGCTGATTTCTTCTTGTGAAAGTGCAACCCTCTAAGATCAGGATTTGCACAAATATTAGTGTGTTGCACTTTCAAAAGAAGAAATACGGCTCCAAAAAGAGCTGTAAGCCGTGAGGGAATCACGTCTAGTGATCAGTTTAAATATGGGAAGGGTCTTATGATACTGGTCAGATAAAGGTGTGGAGCTCTTAGAGAAGAGGTGAGTTTAGGTTGGCGATCTTGTGGAAGGAAGGTCTGCAGGAGGAATTTTAGTATTGGAGGTCTGGAATTTTCATATAACTGCATGTAATAGACACTACTATAAAGAAGAATATGCACAAATACTGTTATAAAAATCCAGTATAAAACCTTTTAAAAACTTACGTAGAAGCTCCCAATTTAGCACTGTTGATGTGGTTAAGGTGGGACACCCAGTAAAAGGGCCTGGGAAAACAAGAAGAGCAGACCCTCCCTTCTTCCCTACATATGAAAAGACAGATTACACAAACAGGAGCCAGCACTAGTGTATAAACACGTGTATACATCTAACTAGAATACTTAATGTAAACACAGTGCTCAAACAAAGGCCAGGTGTAAGAGAGCAATGAGACTAAACTTTAACCAGCTCCTGCAAAACAAACAACAGTTAAAGGGACCGTCTACACCAGAATTTTTATTGTTTTAAAAGATAGATAATCCCTTTATTACCCATTCCCCAGTTTTGCATAACGAACACAGTTATAATAATATACTTTTAACCTCTGTGATTATCTTCTATCTAAGCCTCTGCAAATTGCCCCTTTTTTCAGTTGTTTTAACAGACTTGCAGTCTAGCCAATCAGTGCCTGCTCCCAGATTACTTCACGTGCACGAGCACAGTGTTATCTATATGAAATATGTGAACTAACACCCTCTAGTGGTGAAAAACTGTTAAAATGCAATCTGAAAGAGGTGGGCTTCAAGGTCTAAGAAATTAGCATATGAACCTCCTAGGTTAAGCTTTCAACTAAGAATACCAAGAGAACAAAGCAAAATTGGTGATAAAAGTAAATTGGAAAAGTGTTTAAAATTACATGCTCTATCTGAATCATGAAAGTTTATTTTGGCCTAGACTGTCCCTTTAAGTGCTAGAAAGTAACTAACGGCTAGATTACGAGTTTTGCGGTACGACTATTAACGCTGAAAAATTGGCCATTATGCTGGAATGGCCAGGAATGCATATTACGAGTAACGGCGGTATAGCTATACCGCAAGCATTTTAGCCTGTAACACAACGTCTATTCCACACTCAAAAAAATGTGCGGTCCGGCTAAAATGCTTGCATTACAGCCTATACCGACATGATCCATACCGCCATCTGAGAGCAGTAGTTATAGATTTTGCGAAACAAAAATGTTTCACAAAACTCTTAACTAAAATGTTACAAAGTACACTAACACCCATAAACTACCTATAACCCCTAAACCGCCACCCTCCCGCATCGCAAACACTATATTAAACCTATTATCCCCTAATTTGCCGCCCACTCACATCGCGACTATTAAATTAACCTGTTAACCCCTAATCCACCGCTCCTCAATATTGCAGACACTAAATATTATTTTACTAATAATTTTACTAATTATTATTATTTTACTAATTATTAACCCCTATTGTGCTGCTCCCCGACATCGCCAACACTAATAAGTTATTAACCCCTAATCCACCGCCCCCGACATCGCCGACACCTAAATAAACCTATTAACCCCTAAACCGCTGACCCCCCACATCTCCAACACTATAATAAAGTATTAACCCCTAAACCTCCAGCCCCCCACATTGTAAACCCTACCCAACAAAAACCTGCTTCTTCCGAAGCTGAGAAAACCTTGAAAAAAGGAAGGGGCCCCAATGACACTGACTCACAGATAGTCCACAAGCCTTGCTAGAGACCGCAGGAACTAGGCATGACTGAGCCAACAAGGAGACACAGTTGCCAAGCAGTCGGTCCCAAACTACACACCCCTTACTAGAGAAAGGGATCAGACTACCGTAATCTCCCACAAGGGAAAATACACGGATGAACATCCATCAAGGACTCCATAAAAAACCCTAAATAGGGTACAACGAGTCCCAAATAAAAATACAAGGCAAAAACCCGAGAAACTGGGCAAGCTCACAGAGACCCAAACAGTCTCAAAAAAACAAAGGGAGGCAACGCCCAGACCCCAGATTGTACAGAAACCACTGGGTAGAACCGGGAATCTGAAACAGAGAAGAGATCTACTCCCAAACACAGTTCAACCGCACCCTAGAAGACAGCTATAGACAAAAGTCCACAGGGTCACAAAGGTCACTCAGATATCAAAATCTTCAGAAACCGAAACCATGTGCAGCACAAATAGGTAAACACTTGAGTCAAAGCACTGCATGCTACTGTCATCCAAAGATGACTTGCAGGGCAAGTAAAGAGCAGCTGAAGACCGTCAGACTGCTAAGCATCCACTAAGCAGTGGACATGTCACGGGCTATCCAAGAGCCTCCATTCTTTCCCACAGATCCTGAACGTGGAGAAGACACAGAGCCCTCAGGAGGCTCCCAGTACCTCGAAGACCCGAGGACAAAGCAGCAGAGCAACAGATCACAGATCCTGCTCCAAACACCAGACCAGCCCAAGGGACAGGCACATCTGAAAGACAGGGGGAACACCCAACCACCAGCCCCCAGGGAATGGAAAGAATGGGAGGAACTCACCCACCCCAACAGAACCCGGGTGCCAACCCATCCGCTCTTCCAATATAGGTACTCCCAAGGAGAACCCCATAGGACCTGGACAGAGAAAAGTGCCATAGCTCCATGAGAAGACCTGGCACAACTCTCTATAACAGTCCCGACATGGAGACTTCAACTTCCATAGTTGGAACAGAACAAGCCCCAGAACAGCAGACTTCTATCCCCTAGCACCTGTTCCAACCTCCTGCACACAGGGCAGGTCAATGACCCTCTTGAGAGAGGAAAACCCAGCCTCTTAAGGAAGGCAACTACCCCCTCAAAGAGGAGAGCACAGATAATGGAGAGCGCACATGCCCACAAGACAAGAAAGTCATAGTCTGATCAAACCACGGACCGAATGACATTCAACCAGCCACCACTGTTGATCCAATAGAGACAAAAAACTCACTGAACACACTTCATAAAAGTCGATGTGCAAACTATTGTATCACAGAACCACCACAAAGTAAAAGGACATGCACTGTGAAGAACCTATAGCCATATCTGGAATTGAACTCTCAACTATCAGCTTACAAGCCCACAAAGCCAACAACAAAACCAATGCGGGACCTTTCCAAGGACAAAACAGGTCATAAGGAACATGCCAGCACCCGAAGGGGAATGCAAATCCTGGCTCAGCTGCTTGCAGGCTCAACGAGCTAGCCATTAGCCAAAGCCTGTGTTCCCGGGAAAAACTGGGTCACCCCGAACCAGACCGCAGGATTATAAGTCTCCAGACATCCATAAGGATCCAAGACAAGAACCCTGGGCCTGGGCCTGGGCCCCAGAATCGTTTAAAAACAAACAACACCCCAGGGAACACAAAGTACCTCGTCTGAAGGATTCAGACCTCTCAGAAGAAGATAACCAGACTAAACCGGAGAACGGGAACAAGACTCACTCGTAATTCCCATCCCACCAGTCCACCCTCCAAAAATGAGCTAGGGTGCGACAGAGTCGCGCAAATACTCTAGAACCCAAGGGTGTCAAAGACAACACACAGGAAGTCCAAGACCAAGGGGAAAAAACTATGACAGAGTCACCCGAAGGTAGAGAGTAGAACTAAAGCTAGTCTCCATCGTCCTCTCAGGATACCTAACCAGAGGACCACACCCAAGGAAGAAGAATGCAGAGCATCCCAAATCCCGGTAGAAAAAACCCCTAAGCGAAGCTTGGAGAAGGAGACGACAACACAGCCTATCATCCCTGATATGAAGACGACTAAATCCCGAAAGAAGGAAAAGCCACACGGCCCTCACTTCCTAAATTAGATGGCAAAAACCCTCAAGTAGAAACAGACAAAGTCCAGAAGTCTTGACCCGAAGGAAGAGAACCTCAAAAGTAACAAGACCAAAAGGGACAATTGCAAAGAGCCCCTGAAGGCAAGACCGCCAGGAGCCAGCAGCAAGGAGGTCCGAAGTCCACCCAACCTCCAACCCACGTAGGGAAGGAGACACTCCAAGACCCAACAGAAAAACTGAATAATTGAGTGTGTTGCAGTAGAACTCTTAGTCCCAGTAAACCAACATGAAAGGCTAATGAGGACTGAACCAATCCCCCATGCCTCACGGACTCTCAGATCCTCTCAGAATGCTTAGCTAAAACTTGTTAAAGAAAAACAAGAAATAACACAAATAATAATGTGAAGCACTCGACGCCACCTGTCTAATTAGGCCTCAAGACAGAAGAATCTGAACCCAATCGGGACCAGCCTGAAACCAAGGGCCGTCACTGTCAAGGCCGCATAGAATCTCCCCTAGATAGGGAGAAATAAACAGCAGACAAACATAGGACTAAAACACATCCAGAACAATCTTCCTTAGAAGTAACAGTGCGATCAAACAATCGCGAGTATCGATTACAGATAAAATTCCCGAAGGAAATATAAAAACAACAAGAGCTTTAAACCAAATAAAAACAATCCTAACCGGATAAAATAAAAGATAAGGCAACCCACAGGTTATCGCCTAAGAAGAACAGGCGCACCCGCAGGACCGGCCCAACAGGGGCCCTGTTCTTCCAAGCTCAGAACTGGAAAGGGATACTCAATAAACAAGACTATAAAAGATTACTTCATCCCCTTATGTCTATTTCTGTAAGCTATTCGAAGAAGCTGACTGAAAATTCTCAGATCCATTAAGCATCTTCCGACACGCCAAAGCGTGCCTCAATAATACACGAAGGCACGCCAGTCTATACCGAAATGCACAGCATACCCCTGCCGGAGCAAAATATGACTCTGGCCCCAAAGGTTGACCCCCTGAAGCTTCAGGGACAGTCGTTCCCCCAGAGAGCTGAACAGGCCATCCCATGCCTGACGAGCCCTGGATAACGGAACACGAACAATAGCTTAAACCAACTTCTGGAAGTTGCAGATGCACCAGCGCCAAAATTATGGACATGCGAAATCATGCCGAAACCCCTGGTGGGAACAAGCCACCTTACAGAGAAGGATAAGCAAAATCTGGGTTACCTACATGCGTAGTAAGCAATGGTGGAAGGGAACTCGACACTCAGAGGACAGAAGCTCCAGAGGCGGATGGCTCAGTGGCCCCTTGATTCCCCAATCCCGAGGAATTGAGCACTCTAATACAGCATTCAGAACATAACTGATAGGCTTGTATCATCTGGGGCAATACGCATTCTGCGCAAGGAGTAGAAAATGAAACAGAGACGTCCATCTCCACAATATCAGACTCCTCCATAACTAGGATATTGAATACAAAAGATTGGGCCAAAAAATCTAAACGGCACCTCACACCCACAATGGCTGGGGCACTTTCAACCTCCTATGAACCCGACACCAGCAGACCAGAATTTCTCTGTCGCCACACGGCCAGGTAAATGGAGGCCAAAAACGTGACCACGCCAGGTCACCAGGAGTACCGTATAGTCCAAAAAGCTTGCCCAACCGTAAGGCCGCGTCACTTTCCAAAAGTCGTTATGTTCCACAGCCATGAGCCAAAATACACTACACATAAGCAGGTTGAATCATATAACAAACATAATTAAAACCCCCCCTGTTAAATAACCTCCCTCAGGAGATATTAACCCTTGATTCCAAGATACAACAGAAGCTTCACTGAGGCCCTTTGATATAAGTTAGTCCCGCTAGGTAGTAGCCCCTCTAGAAAACATCTGTAATACAGTACATTTCATGCAAAAAGTAAAATGAAATTATCTTACTTGAATCTATGCCGTAGAACAGGAACACGGCCCTTCAAGTGTGACAGATAGTAGCATCGCTTCTGCCATGGACTTGAGAGAAGAAAGCAGGCAGTGAAACTCATCAACGCCGGTTGCTTGTGGAGCTGTTAAAATGAGTTGGGATGGTTTTGCAGAAAGACTCTCCCTGCATCTCCGGACTCTAACTTTCATCCAAGCTTTCCCTGATTGAAAGGCTGACAGGACTTCTTAAAACTCCAGTCCCATGCTGAAGAATACTACCCTCCATAAGAGACTAATTTAAAACTTCTGACACTTCTCTAACAACCTCCTGGGATGAAAGGCAAAGAATGACTGGGGGATGGGGGAAGTGGGAGAGGTATTTAAGCCTTTGGCTGGGGTTTCTTTGCCTCCTCCTGGTGGCCAGGTTCTGAATTTCCCAAAACTAATGAATGCAGCTGTGGACTCTTTCCGTTTATGAAGAAAATAACTATTTTAAAATAAATAAAAACTTACCTGTGGGAAAAAAAAACAAAAAACAAAGTTTAAACTATAAATTAACCTTTCATAACTATTCAAATAAAATTAAAAATATAACAATTAAAAAATCTAAAATACAAATTTAAAAAAACCTAACACTACGAAAAAAATTAAAAATCTAAAATTACAAATAATAATTAACACTAAATTACGAAAAATAAAAAAAATCTAAGCAAACAAAAAATAATAAACGAAATGATCAAAAATAAATACCATTACACCTAATCTAATATCCCTATAAAAAAGCCCCCCAAAATAAAAACACCCCCTAACCTACAATAAACTACCTATAGCCCTTAAAAGGGCCTTTTGTAGGGCATTGCCCTAAGTTAAACAGCTCTTTTACCTTAAAAAAAAAATACTAAGTCCCCCCTAAAAATAATCCCCCCCACCCAACCAACCCCCCAAAATAAAAAACATAAGTTTAAAAAAATCTTAAGCTACCCATTGCCTCTAACGGGGCATTTGTATGGGCATTGCCCTTAAAAGGGCATTCAGCTCTTTTAACCTACCCAAAGCCATAATAAAAAAAAAAAACTCACGCAAAAAACAAACAAAAAACTTACACTAACCCCATAAAGTCTACTTACGGTTCACACATCCATCTTCATCAAGGCGGCAAGAAGTCTTCATCCAGGCGGTGACACCTTCATCTATCTTGGGGACGGCTTCTATCTTTATCCCGGCAGCGCGAAGCAGAGCTATCCTGGACAGTGAAGACATCCTGCGCAGAGCGTCCTCTTCATGCGGTCACTGCCGTACACTGAAGTTGAATGCAAGGTAGTCGTTTCAAAATGGCGTACCTTGCATTCCTATTGGCTGATTTGATTCTTCAAATTCAAATCAGCCAAGAGGATGAAAGCTTCTGAAATCCTATTCGCTGTTCAAAGCAGCCAATAGGATGAAAGATACTGAAATCCTATTGGCTGTTCAAATCAGCTACTGAAATCCTATTGGCTGTTCATATTTTTTTTTGGGTTTTTTTTTTTTAGATTAGGAATGGGCGCTTGTAAAAGAGCTGAATGCCCTTTTAAGGGCAGTAAAAGAGCTGAATGGCCTTTTAAGGGCAATGCCCATATTAATGCCTCTTTAGGGGCAATGGGTAGCTTAGGATTTTTTTTTGAGTTATTTTTATTTTATTTTGGGGGGTTGGTTGGGTGGGGGGTTTACTTTTACGGGGGACTTAGTAATTTTTTTAAAGGTAAAAGAGCTGTTTAACTTAGGGCAATGCCCTACAAAAGGCCCTTTTATAGTTTATTGTAGGTTAGGGGGTGTTTTTATTTTGGGGGGACTTTTTATAGGGATATTAGATTAGGTTAATTGTTTTTATTTTTGATAATGTCGTTTATTATTTATTGTAAGCTTAGATTTTTTTTATTTTTTGCAATTTAGTGTTAATTATTTTTTGTAATTTTTAGATTTTTTATTTTTTTCCTTAGTGTTAGGTTTTTTTAAATTTGTAATTTATATTTTTTAATTGGTATATTTAAAATTTTATTTGAATAGTTATGTTAGGTTAATTTATAGTTTAAACTTTGTTTTTTTTTATTTCACAGGTAAGTTTTTATTTATTTTAAGATAGTTATATTTTAATTTAAAGTTAGGGGGTGTTAGGTTTAGCGGTTAATAGTTTAATTTAGTGTTTTGCGATGTGGGAGGGCCAGCGGTTTAGGGGTTAATAGGTTTAGTTTAGTAGTTATGATGTGGGGGGCTGGAGGTTTAGGGGTTAATTCTTTATTATAGTGTTGGTAATGTGGGGGGCTGGCTGTTTAGGGGTTAATAACTTTTATTAGTGTTGGCGATGTTGGGGAGCGGCGGAGTAGGGGTTAATAATTTTTATTAGTGTCGGCGATTTAAGGGAGCGGAGGAATAGGGGTTAATAATTTTTATTAGTGTTGGGGAGCGGCGGAATAGGGGTTAATAACTTTTATTAGTGTCGGCGTGGTCGGGGGGGGCGGCATATTAGGGGTGTTTAGACTAGGGGTTTATGTTAGGGTGTTAGGTTTAAACGTAACTTTCTTTTCCCCATAGACATCAATGGGGTTGCATTACGGCGATCTCCATTCCGCGATCACAGGTGTTAGTTTTTTTTTTGGAGTTAGTTTTTTTTCTAACTCTCTCCACATTGATGTCTAAGGGGGAAAGCGTACATGAGCACGTAAACTCAGCCCTTGGCTTTTGTGCGGTATGGAGCTTAACGCACCATAACGCACAGCACAAGGAGGCTTTTCAGTAACTTGTAATGGCAGCGCTATGGAGAGTGCAATAACGCAATTTTTTTGGCGTTAGTTTCCCATCATGTTTAGCGCAAAACTTGTAATCTAAGTGTAAGTTTATTAATTCAAATATCAAAGAAAAACATAACTTTGTAAAAGTTTAGTCTCCTTTCCAGACAACAAAAGCTTTGCATAAGTTACTTAAATGCAAATCGGTCTCTGATGAAGCGCATGTTCACATGCGCGAAACGCGCCAGTCAAAGGGGAATCACCTTAATGTACCTTAAGGCCCGGATCCAATAAATATATGGATATATACTTTGGGACTTCGCGTTTTTCTTTCCTCATCTCATACAAATCTTCTTATAGCAGAGGAATCCAGGGTTAAGGTAATTTAAGTCAGACAGATCAAAGCCTCACAGGAAAAAGGCAGCATAAAATCATTAAACAAATGCAGAGTCCACAAACAAGCTAAAGTTATAAACCAAGTCAGTGCAAACAAAGGGTTAAACAGAAGCATAGTCAGGGGAAGCAGAAGTCAAACTAGTATATTCAAAAAGTAATTGCCAAAACAAGAGGAATAAACTCAATGCACAAGCAACCTCATACTGGAAACAGAGAGCATATAAAGATTACTACAATTAGGGCCTAATTGATCTTCTAGGCTTAAAGGTACAGTACACCTTACTGCAGCAGGAACAGAAATCACTCTCCTAGCCAAGTGCCTGTTATGACAGATCTGGGTTGCCTGTTGAATTTGAGAAATTAGCCCTAGGGAAACAGACAAATAACCTAAATTTCATGACCAAATTAGCAATCCATAGGCACCAAACCTCAAACTTGTATTGTGTTCTGAAAATAGTTATATTCATATTTAATATCTCTGTCTATTGGATAGTGTCAAATAAGGAGACACAGAGACCCAAGTATTTACTTTGATCAGCTATATCTAGCTGTTTCAACGTTAAAACATTTGGTTACCTCTGTTGACCCAAGTTTTCTGCAAAAAAACCAGAGAAGCTAAAAGAAAAAATAGAATAAAAAACACACCTTTGCATGACAGGGGTTTTTAGCATAGAGGATAATTGCAATAAGGTTGTAGGATTTTAGGGTTTAATAGCTGTTAGGGGGGTTAGTGACAAGGGGTTATACGGGTAACATAGAAATAAAGATTTTAATGGTAGATAAGGACCATAGATCCAACAAGTCTTTTCTATAAGTGTAATTTTATCTAGTTCATAGGATAGTCTTACTGTTATCCCAGGCATCCACACAGTATTTGTCCTTTATACTTCTAATAGAAGTTTATTCCATGAATCATCCACCCTTTCTGTGAAGATGTACTCTCATAAATTCACTAAGCTCATTAATGTACTTAAAAGTTACTATCATATCACCTCTTTCCCTTCTCTCCTCTAAGATATACATATTTATGTCATTGAGCATTTCCTGTAAGTTTGATTTTTTGACCATGTACTGTACCTTTTTTATTGAGGCTTTAAAAATTCAGACTTTTCAAAACAGAAGCCAATCTCAGTACAGATAAATATAGTACAGATACAGTAAGCTGAGCAGCAGCACAATAACCTGTGAAAAAATGGATAAGTTAACAATGAGCATGGCAATAATTCAAAACCAAGCAAATAGTATTATGTATGTAGCTTTATAAAAATATATAGTTGTCAAACTTCAGTCGGGGTCCCATATTGGGAAACTTTACAAATGCTTATATCTAACTTTTGTGTGTAACAATAAATAGAAATTGCTAACTTAAATGAAATAATAACTGGTGATCCAATAATGGGCATAAGAAATAAGAAACTTGTTTGTCAACGTTAAAAGATATATAAAGATGACAACTTAGGGCTAGATTACAAGTGGAGCAGTATTTTGTGCTCCTGCGTTGACTTCGCTAGACAGAGGCTTTTTGCGTGGTTTGAGTAGCGTGCATATTACAAGTTGAAGGTAAAAAGATTTCACATGAGCGCTAACCTGATAGGCACAAAAAAACGAATTAGAAATATGCAATATCATTAATGTATTCCCCCATGGACTTAAATGGAGCACAAAAAGTGGGGGGGAAAAAACAAAACCCTTACTTGCACGCAAACCTGATCGCGTTTAACCAAGTGCATTAACCCGGCATGAAATATTAATATTTCACATTCCAATGTTTTTCACATAGCATATTTTCTATATATATGTTTGTTTTTGTAAAATATATATCAATACCTATAATTAGAAAATATGTTCCCCTATGTGAAGAACATTGGGATGTGAAATATTTACAGTACAAACACAGTTTTCAGCTACTTGACTGCAAAGGGCTACAGTGCACTAATATGTCTGTAAATACATATATACAAATATAAATACATTTGTACACACAAATATACATATATATTTATATATACATATTTAGATATGTATGTATCTCTATATTAAAGCCCCTTGCACACCTTTTTTCCTAACATCTGAAATATAATTTCGATATGTTTTGTGCAACTTTTGTTGTAGAGGGTAACAGTTAACCAGAACTCTGAAGTCACGCTAAATTCAATTTTAGCTGACTAAGGGCTAGATTACGGATGGAGCACAATCGCCATTGTGAGATTGCAGTATTTTGTGTGCTTGACTCTGTATTACAAGTGGATCAGTGTTTAAATATGCGCTCAATATACTTTCAATAGGTGCCGTCGAGCACAAAAGTTCGCTCATATTACAGGTTAAAAGCAAATGCGATTGCTAAAACGCAAGCACATTTTACGCTCAAACTTTTTATGTGAAATTATGCAGAAAAAAAGTTGCACTAAACACACAAAACTAAACCACCACACCCCTTACTGCAATAAACACCCTATACTATTAACCCCTAAATCACCACACACCCCGCAATAAACTCCCTGCACTATTAACCCCTAAATCACCATTACCCCATCGCAAACTACTGACTAACCTATTTTCTCCCACAGACCCCCATCAAAAACTATCACCTACCCTATTAACCCCCCCATCGCAAACTACCCCCTAACTTCATAACAGGTAACTCCCTCAAGACCCCAACCTAAGAGCAGCTAAATTGCAAAAAATAAAAAGCCTTTGAAAAAGCAGTTGGCGAAATGTGCGTCAGGCGTTCGCACTGCTTCTCCTGCATTTATTTTGTCAAAAATGAGCATAATACTTTAAATTGTTGGCCTTAAATGGCATATAGTCTCCTATTTTTAGATTTTAATTTAAGTTACCTCTCCACTAATATTGGTTACATTTAACAACTAAAAGCATATGACTGACCTCTCAATAGGATATGAATGTAGAGGTTTAAGGTACTTATATAGTACCGTGTGAGACAATCACTGTTATTCTCTCCCAACCTAGTTGTTCTCATTGTGGGTTAGAGGTAGACGCCTATTTGTGAGACTGATAATTTATTTTTACCATTTATGCTCCTTTGTTACAAATAGAGTATATAGATAAAGGTAACAACTACTTCATTACAGGAGAAGTCTGAGCAAAATAATCTTTTGTGTTTTCCTTTAAACACAAATTTTATATACTTGATACATTATCTCTCACATTATGTGAATGGATGTTTTTTTACTTTTCATTTTAAATAAACAGTAGATGTTTGGGGTCAAACTAATAGTAAGATTAATTGTATATCTCTCGATTCAGAGAGGCAAACCTTGGATATAATTTGTGGTGAGGTACGATGTTTTATTGCAACTAAACATTCCATCCGGGATTTTTTGCAACTTTTTGAAACAATACTTATTGAATTATAAATCCCGTTACCACCTTTAACCAACAGTGGTCCCAGTAATATTGAACTCACATTGATACACATATAGATATCCAGCCCATCATCTCCTCAATACTATTGTATATTATATGTTGTTGCCTGTTCATTTTTTAATATCTTTTTAATAAATTATTTAATAAAAGTTATATTTTATTTGCTACACTTGTCCTCCCTATCCATCATCATATAGCTAATTTAGTCTCTTATCTCAGTGTGCCACATAATACCTTTCTTTTCTCTCCCTTTTATTCTTTTGGATAACTATTATTTTGGTATTCAGGCACTGCGTCTGTAGAGATACGTGGGTTTACACTCCTAGGATATTTTAAGAGACCTAATATTTTCCCCCTTACCTCTAATTTTAAAAAATGAAAAGCACCAGCATTACCAAAAAAAAACAAAGTCCCCTTAAACCCTCTAAAAAAACATGTACTAAAACTACATTTCCTGAAGCTAACACGCATAGGGTTTCGCTTGAGCGCATTCTACTTTCAACTTGTAATACGTGCGCTAAACCTGCCTTATAAGTTTACTTCCAGCTGTGTTTACCTGTGAACAAAAGCACTAAATAGCACACCACTTGTAATCTGGCCCTACATTTATTGCAAGACAGCTGAAAAAAACTTGTAATTTATGTCTTTACTGTCACTTTAGTTGTTTTACTACTTATTAAATCTGCAATTATATGAGATTTTTTTTAACACAGTAAAATATTAATGCTAGAGAACCAAAATATACAGTGGTATTTCCTTCATGCTCTATCTGAATGATGAAAGTTTAATTTTGACTTGACTGTCACTTTAAATGTTTTCGTAGACACTCCTTTCAGCTGGTGGGCTTTTTATTTTGCTCTGCTCTCAGCATGTCCTACTAGTTTGCATTAGGGGATGGATCCTTGGAAGAAATCCAAGATGTGTTAAACTGATTAAGATTGCTCACAGCTTAATTTGTGATGTGGCAGGTGGCCTATGACTACAGTATTAGTTTCTAAGAGCAGATATCTGACAGTACATTCTTCAGGGTAAGATCCTTTTTGGTCCAGGTCTATGTGCTATCATATCCATGGTTACACCTTAAGGCGTCTCTTTTTGTCACATTATAAGAACTCCATTCCAATTGGCACTCCAGACTTCAAAAAGACTCTTCCTCGTCTTCATCTATTGTAGATCACCACCTGGGAGCAGTCTATTTTAGCCCAATTGTGCCTTTCATAGAGGGGAACTTTCCTGATATATATCAGTCTGATCCTTCCTAAGAAGGATGGACAAATCCCAAAAAAACAGGCAATCCTCATCTGAAAGAGAAACATGGCAACCCATCATTTCAGCACTTGTGTGTGTGTTAATTAAATGTTGATCATTTTTGATTGACTCATAAAGATATGTAGGTATATTTATTTAGGATAGTTACTATGCTAGAGACAACCTGGTGAAAGAGCTGAGAAACATGTTGCATATGTGGTTTTAATGCCTTTTTTTATCAGGATGGGGCTGTTATCAATTAAATATGTAAATCATTAACTGAAACAGAGACAGCTGTTTACGAGGAATAAAACTGGGTGATGAACAGCCAAGCTCTGCTAACAAGGTGAGGCTCATTAAGACAGTTTAATGTTAGAAGTCATACACCATGGCAAGACTCAGCACAGCAACAATAGACAAGGTAGTTATACTGTAACAAAAAGGTCTCTCCCAGGCAGAAATTTCAAGGCAGACAGGGGTTTCCAGATATATGCTGTCCACACATTGAGTAGTGGTTGGCTAAGGAAACTTAGTGCAGCAGATGAAAGACACATAATGCTTACTTCCCTTAAGATTCAGAAGATTACTAGCAGTGTTATCAGCTCAGAACTGGAAGAAACCAGTGGGACCCTGGTACACACATCTTATTTCTAAAGGAGTCTGGTCAGAAGTCTTCATGGAATTTTAAACACCTTTACTTTTATTTTGAAATGTGCTTTATTCTCTTGTTATCCTTTTTAAAGAAGCAGCAGTTCACTACTGGGGGCTAGAGGAATATTTTTGGTAAACCAATGAAAAGAGTCATAAATGTGCAACCCACAATCAGCAGCTAGCTCCCAGCAGTGCATTGCTGCTCCTGAGTCTTCCTATGTATTCTTTTCAACAAAGGATACAAAGAGAACAAAGCAAATGAGATAATATAAGTTAATTGGAAAGTTGTTTAAAATTACATGCTCTATCTGAATCATGACATTTTATTTTTTACTTTACTGTTCCTTTAAATCATATACAAAAACATTAAAGGGACACTAAACTCAAAATAAACTTTCATAATTCGGAAAGATCATGCACTTTTAAGAAACTTTTTAATTTACTTCCATTATCAAATTCCGCACAGTCTTTTTATATTCACACTTTATGAGACTAGCTCCTACTGAACATTTGCTCAAGCTCACAGGGTATACGTATACTAGTCTGTGATTGGCTGATGTCTGTCACATGATACAAATAAATTTGATTAAAAAGATCTACTGCTTATTTGAAATTCAGAGTAAGTGCTAGTGCATTGCCTTTTAATTGTACACGTTTTAATTATGTTATTCTACTGTATTTAGTGGTCCTTTAAAAGTTTATTAGCATTAAACTATACACTATTAGATTATCAATTGTGTAAATATGTTTACAAAATATAATGTATAAGTTTTAGATAAATCATACCAACATATCAACACTAATTTAAAGAAGGCATATACTGTATAGGTCTATATTTAAACTTTAATAAGGTGTGGAAAATTATAAAGTAGGAAGACTGTAATTCTATAACCACAAAAATGAAGGAATTAAACACTTCAAAACAAATTTAAAAAAGAAAAGAAAAATATTTACTTATATATTTTTTACACCATAAAAATTAAAAAGCTTGCCAGTATAGGTGGCTTTAGTAAATAACTCTAGTCCAAATGTAACAGAATATGATATTAATCCAAAACATTCAGATCTCTATCAACATTTTAATAAATAAGATTGTCTAATATGAGCTACAGACTTATTTCATATATTAAAATAAGGAGTGTAAACATCAAACAATAGCCCATCTTTCATGCATCAGATTTTCATTGGGATTTTCAAATTCAGACTCATTCCATTTCCATTTACAGAGGCCAATTTACCAATTGCTGTCGGCATTTATCATTGCACAAGCAGTTCTGGTGAACTGCTTGTGCAATGCTGCCCCCTGCAGATTTGCGGCCAATCGGCGGCTAGCAGGTGGTGTCAATCAGCCCAATCGTATAGGATTCGGCAGATTGAAGACCGCAGCCTCAGAACAGGCGGACAAGTTATGGAGCAGTGGTCTTTAGACCGCTACTTCATAACTACTGTTTCCGGCGAGCCTGAAGGTGCATCAAGCTCTATTCGAAGCTTGATAATTCGGCCCCATAGTATTTTCTAATACATTTCTGGCATGAAAATAGTTCCTATACTTTGCTTGAGAACAATTCAACACTGGTATTACAATCAATGAGACTTGGGCAGCCAACTCCATGAAGGCGGAATCACAGTCATGTTTACATACAGTATGAGTGTGTACACTGAGAAATCAAATCACATGAAACCAATGTTTCTTTTCCTCTGTAAGATTTTCTTTGTCTAAAACCTGTGTTTCAGGTATGATCTTTGATTTCTAAACGCTTGCAAAATCTATATACACAGGCTAAAACATCCAGGAGAATCAAGTTAAACTCTCAAGAACTTTGGGAAAATTGTAAAATAAAGATATGGGTAAATATTCTATTTCTATCTGTTAATTGCTTATCATAAACTTCCTTAATTGTGTAATATAAATCCCTCATATATTTCTTAACAGGATTACCTCTTAACTTCTCACAACTGTTCTTCTTTTGTACTAAACAATATGCCTCTTTTAGATAATCTTCTTTATCTCATATCAGCTGCCATTATCACTTTTTTCAAACTAACATTAAAGACTTCAAAGCATTCCTCTTTTTACAGCAAAATGATCCCTAATTCTATCCACTAACTGCTCTAACTTTCCAAATCCTCATTCACTAACTTGTAAAACCACTTAATGGGGTAGATTTAACAAGGGCCGAAACAACAGTTATAAAGCAGCGGACTAAAGAACGCTGCTCCATAACTTGTCCGCTGCCTCTGAGGCTGCGGTCTTCAATCCGATTGACACCCCCTGCTAGCGGCTGATTGGCCACGAATCTGCGGGGGCGGCATTACACAAGCAGTTCTGGTGAACTGCTTCTGCAATGATAAATGCCAACAGCATATGCTGTCGGCATTCAGCGATGTCTGTTGAACATGATACGCTACAACATATAATGTCGGACAGACATTGGTAAATCTATATAGAAAAAGGGAGTTATTTAGGTCTATTACACCCCTAGACTCACAGGGCAGTTTGAACAGGATGTAGCTCTAACCCGAGCAATTAAACACCATGCTCCTTGACTGTCCTCTCTGTCCACAATGAAAGCACATCCCTAGTACAGACAATGCAGCAACAATTTTGTAACCACAATTGCAAATATATGCTGACTTACTTAAAGTGAATGTCAATTTTGATGCTAAAGTGCCCGGTTTTAAAAAATTTGATTAAAAACAGGGGCACTTTAATTCATCAAAATTTACATTTCACTCCTGTTAAAAAAAAATAATCTTCACAACAGCTCCAGCTTCCTCCACCCATCGCAAAGCCTCTTCCTGGGTCTAAAATGAGGAATCCGGCTTCCTCCAATCAAAGTGTTGAAGCAGACACTGATTCCCCCGGGGGGGAAGCAGTGATTGGAGGATGACCTATCCATCATTTCTGACATCAGAAATGGCTTGCAACGACCAGAGGAAGCTGGAGCTGCTGTGAAGATTAAAAGGTAAGTTTTTTTCACAACAGGAGTGAAATGTAAATTTTGATGAATTAAAGTGTCCCTGTTTTTAATTGAATTTTTAAAACCGGGACCTTTAGCATCAAAATTGACATTCACTTTAAGGCGATCCGGAGCCATGTATGTCCATCCTGGCTAATTGTGAAGTCCTGTTTGTGCTAAACCCTCCGGGAAACTGACCTCCATTTACCCCTCTCTGAGGGGAGGCTCCTGGACACTCACCTCGGTCCCACAGGATTGACCGCTATTTCCTCAAAGTGTTCTGTGGTTCCGATTCTCTCCTTTGATTGACAGCCGTGCCTGACCAATCCCCTGCAGGTATTCCCTTAGCAGGTGCTCACTTGCGGCCAATGAATACAAGTAAAAATACAAACGTTTCCAAGGAGCATACATGAGAGAGGGCTTTGCAACACACGTTTTACCTTTGGTTAGTCTCAATAAAGGTGTGTACCAACTAACCAATAGGAGTGCAGATAGTGCTTTTTAAGTGAGTCCAACGTTAACCATTTTATCAGGAGGCTAGAGGTATGGCGCAAGCCGAAACGTGTCAGCCTTCATTTTTATTTGCAGAAAAAACCTCAGTTTTACCCCAGGGGCTGTTTTTATTCCCTTTTGGTGTTCCTTGGAAACTTTTGTATTTTTATTGGTAAATCTACCCCAATATGTTCACCTTGGAGTTATTAGAGAAAAAGTAGAGGCTTTATGTTTATCTGTATGAATCCTTGGAACCTGTTTCTCCATATGTATGGAACATATCCCATTTTTCAATATTAACAGTTCCTTCAGACTTTTCCAGATTTGAAAGAAAAATTCTTACGGCTAGATTTAGAGTTTGGCGTTAGCCGTCAAAACCAGCGTTAGAGGCTCCTAACGCTGGTTTTGGGCTACCGCTGTTATTTAGAGTCAGTCAGGAAAGGGTCTAACGTTCACTTTGCAGCCGCAACTTTTCCATACCGCAGATCCCCCTACGCCATTTGCGTATCCTATCTTTTCAATGGGATCTTTCTAACGCCAGTATTTAGAGTCTTGGCTGAAGTGAGCGTTAGAAATCTAACGACAAAACTCCAGCCGCAGAAAAAAGTCAGTAGTTAAGAGCTTTCTGGGCTAACGCCGGTTCATAAAGCTCTTAACTACTGTGCTCTAAAGTACACTAACACCCATAAACTACCTATGTACCCCTAAACCGAGGCCCCCCACATCGCCGCCACTCTATTAAAAATTTTTAACCCCATCTCTGCCGACTGCACACCGCCGCCAACTACGTTATCCCTATGTGCCCCTAACACCGCCGACCCCTTTATTATATTTATTAACCCCTAATCTGCCGCCCCCAACGTCGCCTCCACCTACCTACAATTATTAACCCCTAATCTGCCGACCGGACCTCACCGCCACTATAATAAATGTATTAACCCCTAATCCGCCTCACTCTCGCCTCAATAACCCTATAATAAATAGTATTAACCCCTAATCTGCCCTCCCTAACATCGCCGACACCTAACTTCAAGTATTAACCCCTAATCTGCCGACCGGACCTCACCGCTACTATAATAAATTTATTAACCCCTAAAGCTAATTCTAACCCTAACACCCCCCTAAGTTAAATATAATTTAAATCTAACTAAATAAATTAACTCTTATTAAATAAATTATTCCTATTTAAAGCTAAATACTTACCTGTAAAATAAACCCTAATATAGCTACAATATAAATTATAATTATATTGTAGCTATTTTAGGATTAATATTTATTTTACAGGCAACTTTGTAATTATTTTAACCAGGTACAATAGCTATTAAATAGTTAATAACTATTTAATAGCTACCTAGTTAAAATAATTACAAAATTACCTGTAAAATAAATCCTAACCTAAGTTACAATTAAACCTAACTCTACACTATCAATAAATTAATTAAATAAAATACCTAGAATTATCTACAATTAAACCTAACACTACACTATCAATAAATTAATTAAATACAATACCTACAAATAAATACAATTAAATAAACTAACTAAAGTACAAAAAATAAAAAAGAACTAAGTTACAAAAAATAAAAAAATATTTACAAACATTAGAAAAATATTACAACAATTTTAAACTAATTACACCTACTCTAAGCATTACACCTACTCTAAGCCCCCTAATAAAATAACAAAGCCCCTAAAAAATAAAAAAATGCCCTACCCTATTCTAAAATTAAAATAGAAAAGCTCTTTTACCTTACCACCCCTTAAAAGGTCCCTTTGCGGGGCA
Organism: Bombina bombina; assembly: GCF_027579735.1. NCBI lineage: Eukaryota > Metazoa > Chordata > Amphibia > Anura > Bombinatoridae > Bombina > Bombina bombina. The sequence goes on along the minus strand of NC_069503.1, from coordinate 770,905,217 downwards.
TGCCCCAAAGAATTCAGCTCTTTTGCTTGTAAAAAAAAAAACCATACAATACTCCCCCCCAACATTACAACCCACCACACACATACCCCTAATCTAACCCAAACCCCCCTTAAATAAACATAACACTAAGCCCCTGAAGATCTTCCTACCTTGTCTTCACCATGCCAGGTATCACCGATCGCTCCAGGCTCCGAAGTCTTCATCCAAGCCCAAGCAGGGGCTGAAGATCCATCATCCGGCTGAAGTCTTCTATCAAGCGGCGGCTGAAGAGGTCCAGAAGAGGCTACAAAGTCTTCATCCTATCCGGGCAGAAGAGTAGATCCGGACGGGCAATCATCTTCTTCCAAGCGGTGACAAGCGGCTCCATCTTGAAGACCTCCGGCGCGGATCCATCCTCTTCTTCCGACATCCTAAGTCCGAATGAAGGTTCCTTTAAATGACGTCATCCAAGATGGCGTCCCTCAAATTCCGATTGGCTGATAGGATTCTATCAGCCAATCGGAATTAAGGTAGGAAAACTCTGATTGGCTGATGGAATCAGCCAATCAGATTCAAGTTCAATACAATTGGCTGATCCGATCAGCCAATCAGATTGAGCTCGCATTCTATTGGCTGTTCCGACTTAGGACGTCGGAAGAAGAGGATGGATCCGCGCCGGAGGTCTTCAAGATGGAGCCGCTTGTCACCGCTTGGAAGAAGATGGTTGCCGGTCCGGATCTACTCTTCTGCCCGGATAGGATGAAGACTTTGGAGCCTCTTCTGGACCTCTTCAGCCACCGCTTGATAGAAGACTTCAGCCGGATGATGGATCTCCAGCCCCCGCTTGGGCTTGGATGAAGACTTTGGAGCCTGGAGCGATCGGTGATACCTGGCATGGCGAAGACAAGGTAGGAAGATCTTCAGGGGCTTAGTGTTAGGTTTATTTAAGGGGGGTTTGGGTTAGATTTGGGGTATGTGGGTGGTGGGTTGTAATGTTGGGGGGGGTATTGTATGTTTTTTTTTTTACAGGCAAAAGAGCTGAATTCTTTGGGGCATGCCCCTCAAAGGGCCCTTTTAAGGGCTGGTAAGGTAAAAGAGCTTTTCTATTTGAATTTTAGAATAGGGTAGGGCATTTTTTTTATTTTGGGGGGCTTTGTTATTTTATTAGGGGGCTTAGAGTAGGTGTAATTAGTTTAAAATTGTTGTAATATTTTTCTAATGTTTGTAAATATTTTTTTATTTTTTGTAACTTAGTTCTTTTTTATTTTTTGTACTTTAGTTAGTTTATTTAATTGTATTTATTTGTAGGTATTGTATTTAATTAATTTATTGATAGTGTAGTGTTAGGTTTAATTGTAGATAATTGTAGGTATTTTATTTAATTAATTTATTGATAGTGTAGTGTTAGGTTTAATTGTAACTTAGGTTAGGATTTATTTTACAGGTAATTTTGTAATTATTTTAACTAGGTAACTATTAAATAGTTATTAACTATTTAATAGCTATTGTACCTGGTTAAAATAATTACAAAGTTGCCTGTAAAATAAATATTAATCCTAAAATAGCTACAATATAATTATAATTTATATTGTAGCTATATTAGGATTTATTTTACAGGTAAGTATTTAGCTTTAAATAGGAATAATTTATTTAATAAGAGTTAATTTATTTCGTTAGATTTAAATTATATTTAATTTAGGGGGGTGTTAGGGTTAGGGTTAGACTTAGCTTTAGAGGTTAAAAAATGTATTAGAGTAGCGGTGAGGTTAATACTTGAAGTTAGGTGTCGGCGATGTTAGGGAGGGCAGATTAGGGGTTAATACTATTTATTATAGGGTTATTGAGGCGGGAGTGAGGCGGATTAGGGGTTAATACATTTATTATAGTAGCGGTGAGGTCCGGTCGGCAGATTAGGGGTTAATTAGTGTAGTTAGGTGGAGGCGACGTTGTGGGGGGCAGATTAGGGGTTAATAAATATAATATAGGGGTCGGCGGTGTTATGGGCAGCAGATTAGGGGTACATAGGTATAATGTAGGTTGCGGCGGTGTACGGAGCGGCAGATTAGGGGTTAATAATAATATGCAGGGGTCAGCAATAGCGGGGGCGGCAGATTAGGGGTTAATAAGTGTAAGGTTAGGGGTGTTTAGACTCGGGGTACATGTTAGGGTGTTAGGTGCAGACATAGGAAGTGTTTCCCCATAGGAAATAATGGGGCTATGTTAGGAGCTGAACGCTGCTTTTTTGCAGGTGTTAGGTTTTTTTTCAGCTCAAAATGCCCCATTGTTTCCTATGGGGGAATCGTGCACGAGCACGTTTTTTAAGCTGGCCGCGTCCGTAAGCACCGCTGGTATTGAGAGTTGCAGTGGCGGTAAATTATGCTCTACGCTCCCTTTTTGGAGCCTAACGCAGCCATTCTGTGAACTCTAAATACCAGCGGTATTTAAAAGGTGCGGGGGAAAAAAAGCCAGCGTTAGCTACGCGGGTCGTTACCGACAAAACTCTAAATCTAGGCGTTAATTTTTTCATTATAGTTGTTTCTCACTTTATCTACCTGATTTCTTTAATCATTGATTGCAGTTAACATTTTTTTAAATGTATTATTTTGTGTGATAAACCCCCCCACAAAAAACGGGTGGTGTGAGGACGCACTTGTCAGTAGCTCCTGAGATACTTAGCTTATATAATTTATATTACACTTTAGATTGGCTTTTTTTCCTGACAAACATAAACTATCTCGCTTTATATCCAAGTGTTGCTCTGGTCGGCGGTCGCCTTGGAGGAGAGCGGCTGAGTGTCACGGCGGAACTCTAGCTGACCGTGTGAGGGGGTGGCTGAAGCACCGCGGTGAGACTTGCCTGCCTGTCGAGGCACCAGAGGTGCCCTGCTCCCTTTGTGGATGTTTTAGACTCCTGCATGGACCTTGGAACATTGAGCTGCATTTGGGCTGTGTTAAGGAGCCATTTGGCCTGTGGATCAACTGAGTGACACAAACAGCTGCCATCTTACCTCCAACTAGGAGTAAAGCTATATTGGATTTAGTGCTATCAAACAATACAGATATAATATCAAACATAGAAGTCGAAGAACATTTGGGTAACAGTGATCATAACATGGTCACATTTGAAATCTCTTTTCCCCTTTTAGTGGAATTATTTAAGCTTAACTGGTGCTTTTTGTATATATTTTAGATTTGTATAGGTTGAACTCGATGGACTTCGGTCTTTTTTCAACCTCATCTACTATGTTACTATGTTACTATGTTATAAGCAGTGTCTTAAATGTTTAACTAAGACTTTTAATTTTAAGATAGCAAAATTCAACGATTTAAGGAAATCATTAAATAACATAAATTGGGACAAAGTATTATTTAATAAAAATACAGAGGATTATGGTTTAAAAAGGGTTAACTAAGCTCCTGGCGGGCAGCTATTAAGGGTAGCCTTTTCGGAGGACTATTTTATTGTATCGGCTGTCCTATAGAACACAGTTAAAAAGCTGTATTCCTTGTTTGTATTTTTAACTTTGCAACCAAATGGAGCTGAACTATTTGTTTCTGTTTCATAAACTGTGTACCGTATGTTATGTATATTAAACCTGTTTAATAAAAAACTTTAAATATAAAAAAAAAAATACAGAGGATAGATAGATAACATTTAAAACTTTGTTAAATAAATATACATATCAACAAATACCATATGGTTATAAAAATAAAAAATCCAAGCCAATGTGGCTAAATAAAAATGTGTTAAGAGAAATTAGGAAAAAACGTAGGGCATTTAAATTATTCAAAGAAAGTAGTACAGACTCAACATACCATATTTATAAGGAATGTAACAATGCATGCAGAAAACAATCAAATTAGCCAAAATTGAAAATGAAAAATTAATTGCAAAGGATTCTAAGTCTAACCCTAAAAGTTTCTTTAAGTACATTAATAGCAAAAAATCCAACACGGACAATATAGATACATTAAAATGCATGGAGGGTAGCATGATTAATAGTGACAGGGAGAAGGCTGAGGTACTAAACCAGTTCTTTTCTTCAGTATACACAAGAGAGGAACCTATAGGGGATACTTTGGAACAAACTAGAATATGCCAGCACATACCATTAACTGGGTTATGTATAGAGGATATCAGGAAAAAAACTGGATAATATTAAGGTAAATAAAACTCCAGGCCCAGATGGAATTCACTAAGGGAACTTAGCACTATTATAGACAAACCTCTACTCTTAATTTTTCAAGACTCATTATCCTCAGGCATGGTCCCCCAGGATTGGCGTAAAGCTGATGTGGTGCCACTTTTTATAAAGGGAAGCAGGGATGATGCAGGAAGCTATAGACCAGTTAGTCTGACATCAATAGTGGGGAAGATATTTGAAGGGATTATAAGGAATTATATTGATGAGCATATTCATGTAAACAAGATTATGAGTTCAAATCAGCATGGTATTATGAGAAATAGATCATGTCAAACTAATCTAATTAGATTCTATGAGGAAGTAAGTAAAAACATAGATAAAGGGGAATCAGTTGATGTGATATACTTAGATTTTTGCAAAAGCGTTTGATACAGTGCCACGTGAGAGATCAATGCACAAAATTAAGGGACTGGGAATAGCTGAAAATGTTAGCTCATTGATAAATAACTGGATAAAAGATAGGGCGCAATGAGTAGTAATGAATGGATCATACTCAGATTGGACAAAGGTAATCAGTGGAGTCCCCCAGGGATCAGTACTGGGCTCTGTTATTTTTAATATTTTTATAAATGACTTGGAGCAAGGATTAAATAGCAACATATCTATTTTTGCAGATGATAATAAGTTAAGTAAGGTCATTAGGTCAGAGCAGGGTGAACTTTCCTTACAAAGGGATCTGAAAAAATTAGAAGTATGGGCAGGTAAATGGAAAATGAGATTTAATACGGGAAAATGCAAGGTTCTACAGTAAAAATAAGCAGGCAATTTATTATTTAAATGGGACAAGGCTTAGCCAAACAGAGGAGGAAAGGGATTTGGGAATAGTAATAGATAACAAGCTAAAGATGGGTGCACAATGCAGGGCAGCGGCTTCAAAGGCTAATAAGATACTAGCATGTATTAAAAGAAACATTGATTCTCTCTCTCTCTCCCCCTCTCTTTTGAGCTCTCTCTCTTCCCCCTATTTTGCGCTCTCTCTCCCCCCTCTTTTGCTCTCTCTCTCCCCCTCTTTTGCTCTCTCTCCCCTCTTTTGCTCTCTCTCTCCCTCCTCTTTTGCACTCTCTCCCCTCTTTTGCTCGCTTTCGCTATCTCTTCCCCCCTCTTCTGCTCTCTTCCCCCTCTTTTGCTCTTTCTCTCTCTCTCGCCCTCTTTTGCTCTCTCCCCCCTCTTTTGCTCTCTCTCCCCTATTTTGCTCTCTCTCCCCCTCTTTTACTCTCTCTCTCCCCCTCTTTTGCTCTCTCTCTCCCCCTCTTTTGTGCTCTAGCTCTCTCCCCCCTCTTTTGCTCTCTCTCCCCCTCTCTTTTGCGCTCTCTCCCCCCTCTCATTTGCACTCTCTCCCTCTCTCTTTTGCGCACTCTCTCTCCCTCTTTTGTGCTCTCTCTCCCCCTTCTCTTTTACACTCTCTTTCCCACTTCTCTTTTGTGCTCTCTCTCTCCCCCCTCTCTTTTGAGCTCTCTCTCCCCCTCTTTTGTGCTCTCTCTCCCCCTCTTCTGCTCTCTCCCATCCTCTTTTACGCTCTCTCCTCCACTTTTGTTCTCTCCCCCCTCTTTTGCTCTCTCCCCCCTCTTTTGCTCTCTCTCCCCTCTCTTTTGCTCTCTCTCTCCCCCCCTCTTTTGCGCTCTCTCTCTCCCTCTTTTGTGCTCTCTCTCCCCCTTCTCTATTGCATTCTCTCTCCCCCCCTCTCTTTTGAGCTCTCTCCCCCTCTTTTGCTCTCTCTCCCCTCTCTTTTGCTCTCTCTCTCCCCCTCTCTTTTGTGCTCTCCCTCCCTCTTTTGCGCTCTCTCTCTCGCTCTTTTGTGCTCTCTCTCCCCCTTCTCTATTGCATTCTCTTTCTCCCCCCTCTCTTTTGAGCTCTCTCTCCCCCTCTTTTGAACTCTCCCTCTCTTTTGTGCTCTCTCTCTCCCCCATCTCTTTTGAGCTCTCTCTCCCCCTCTATTTTGTGCTCTCTCTCTCCCCTCTCTTTTGAGCTCTCTCTCCCCCTCTCTTTTGAGCTCTCTCTCCCCCTCTTTTGTGCTCTCTCTCTCCCCCTCTTTTGCACTCTCTCCCCCTCTTTTGTGCTCTCTCTCCCCCTCTTTTGCTCTCCCCCCTCTTTTACTCTCTCTCCTCCTCTTTTGCTCTCCCCCCTCTTTTGCTGTCTCTCCCCTCTCTTTTTCTCTCTCTCTCTTCCCCCCTCTTTTGCTCGCTTTCTATATTTCCCTCCTCTCTTTTGGTCTCTCCCACCTCTTTTTGTCTCTCCTACCTCTCTCCCGTTAACCACGCCCCTTCACGCATGCTCCCATGAGGCCATGCCCTGTGTCAAGTCCCCTTGTCACGCCTGCCGGCCACGCACCCCACCAGGCAGCTTCCGAAGTGCGCACTCCTCTGCTGATCAAGTCCAGGTATGTTTGTCCTCTGCAGTCTCTACTGCGCATGACTGCATCTGACAAACATACCTGGCCTTTTATTATATAGGATATTCAAGGCCCATATACAGAGATGGCAGAAGCTCTGTTTATTCCAAGAAAATTGTTTGTGACAAGAGGTCACCATTTAAGGTTGGAGGAAAGGAGATTTAACCTCCTGCAACGGAAAAGTTTTTTCACTGTAAGAGCAATAAAATTGTGGAACTCATTATCAAAGGAGGTAGTGAATGCTAATACCCTAGATACATTTAAAAATAGTTTGGATACATTTCTGTCTAGAAACAAAATTTATGGATATGATTGCTTGTATTAAATGGGTCACCTTTTAGTGGGATTATTTAAACTTAACTGGAGCTTTTTTTAAGTATTTTATATTTGTATAGGTTGAACTCGATGGACGTCTGTCTTTTTTCAACCTCATTGTCAGTATATTTATGAAAATCTTAGCAGTGCTATCCAAATAATATATATAAGTTTATGGCAGGGTTATAAACACAATACAAAGAAATAGAAACCCTTATCAACCATGCACCTACTAGACCATACAATTAATATAAATATCTGAATTCTTTTATTTACTTAATATCCATAAACATATTGAAGTATATTTGCAATAAAAGGAAATGAAACAAAATTTATATGCGTTAAAACCAACTCTTAAGATATGCTATCCTTCTTACAAAACCCAGAAAGATATACCTTCACAATTCAGCCTTTTATTTATTTAACACAATGGGACTAAAAACCTTTAACATCCAAGCAATACAATTCTAAACAGTGTTTATAAAACAATAGGATAATATATATATTCTGCTATTTAACTGCAATTTATCCTAATACAAAATTAACTGACAATATCAGAACTTGCATAGATGAGTTACTTGGTCAATCAGATACAGATTTAAACAATATATATATATATATATATAGGCTGTGAAATGCTAACTAAACACACTGTTTCTTTAAATCTATTAAATACAAATTGACTATGCATATAACTTATCTTATAATAAAACTTTTATATACATCACCAAATAACAGCAATCCAGTTCCCAGTTTTTGCAACGGATCCAATTTCACACCTCATATAAAATAAGTGTAATTGCAATGGAATAGGAGAAATATGGCCCACTTTGTTTTTGTAGTTTGACTGTGTCCCACGCAAAACAGTTTCAGTCAGTTCAAAAACTCTCTAGACCACCGTCTCCTTCCTTCTGCATCAACTTATTAGTCTAATCATAGGTGTGAAATATGGGTGGCCCTTGAAACCTTGTCCCTCTATTGGATAATCTGAATATCCCATTTCCAACAGCCAAAAAGCTTTCTGGCTGTAGTTCTCTCATGGCAACACTGGGTGGCATCATTACAAACATACATAGCAACATTTGAATCAACTTAAATCAGTATTTCTATTAAATGGTTATTCATTTTATCATAATTTACTGCAACAACTATTCGCAATATTTGTTTTGGATAAGTTATATCTTAATTAATTTTCTGATCATTTTGATATGAAACATCTAGCATTATATTAAAATAACTTATATTTCATAGTTATATCACATCAAATATATATCTCATAGTCATATCACATCAAAGTAACTTCCATATTTTCATCTCACTATATTTTAAAAGATGTATGTGAAACTTTATAAACATTTATTTGCACGTTTATATGATATGACTTAATTCATTTCATGCGGCATTCCGTCTCTTTCTAAGTGCATAGATTGATGCTTATGACCAATGGTTGTCTGCAATAAAAATAGAAATAATTATTAGAGATGATCCAAGCATTAATATGTGTATGGTCCATAAGTATTTATTTATATTCTTAAAAACACAGAGGCTAAGTAAGATCTTTTATGTTTTCAAAACATATATATCATTTCTATGTATATCTGAATTTATTTCCTATATAAATATCCCCTGCAGCAATTATCTATTTAATACAATGTGTTTAATTTCAATATATATATCATGAACCATTCTAAACATACATGGAAAACTGGCATTGTTCCCCTTGCAAAATGTATTTAATTTTAATTGTGTTTTGCAGTACGTCTTCAAATAGAGATTCAGTGAGATAGAACTGTTGTATCACACGTGTCAAATTCCAAAGGGGTCCTTGAACACATTCTTTTCTCACCTCACCAAATGTTCTGAAGTTATAAAAATCTGCATATATATAGTCAAATGAATAGGGTCACTGAGCTATTTCCTTTAGAAAAGAAATGTTTGTGTGTTTTACACTACAGGGGTCGTGCTTCAAAAAGGCTCTACTGATCGTCAATTCTGATAGACGTGTATTAGAAGCTGTGTTCAACAAACTCATGTTCAATTAATCCTGAGGTCTCATCTAACATATACAGTGTATAAAATATACATATATATATATATATATATATATATATATGTACACATATGTAATATTCATCATAATATTCATATACTCTGACATAAATCCCCCTTCCAACTTCAAATAGATGTAGGACACATGTATTTGAATTGGCTTAAAGTCAGTGGTATTTGATGAGGATCAACCGTATACCTCATAGACAGTCTCTTATGAAGAAAGTTTGTTATTTTGAGCTTTCATGTTTATCAGTTAGGCATCTTTAAATTACAGTATGTCTTTAGTGCATTTGGGGATATGACACTTCATTCTCCCTCTATGACTTGTAGTTGGGATCTGGGATGACATGCCCGCAATTGATTGATATGTACCCATTTATCTATGAAACCTTCATTTTTGGGGATCCGTATTTTATAGGCCACTGGAGATATTTTGTCAGTAATGACAAAAGGACCTTTCCATGAGGGAAGAAATTTCTTCTCCCTAACCTGATCTCTTCCAAAGTTATAAAGATAAACTTTATCATTTATTTCATATTCCTTTTTGGATGTTTTGAGATCATAATAGGTTTTAGTGGCAGTTGCGGCTCTTTCTAAATTCCTTTGAGCAAATGCAAAGGCATATTGCAGGTGCTTTCTTAGGTTTTCCACATATTGATGTGTATTGGCAGCATTTATCAAGTTTTGGTCTGATGTACGGTACAGCAGATGCTGAGGTAGAACCATTCTTCTACCAGTCATCAGTTCAAAAGGTGACATCTTGGTAGCACTACTTGGAGTTGCTCTTAATGCCATTAAGACTAGAGGTAGTTTTACATCCCAGTCTTTACCTGTTTCACTCACAAACTTTTTGAGGATTTTAACAATAGACTGGTTGTAACGCTCTACACCACCACTTGAGGCAGCTCTATAAGCAATATGGAGCTTTCTTTTAACCCCTAGTATTTTCCACATTTTTGTCATTACTTCGCTAGTGAAGTGGGTCCCCCGATCTGATTCGATTCTTTGGGGCAAACCAAATCTGGAAAATACATGGTTGATGAGCAATGCTGCACATGTTTCAGCACTATTGTTAGGTGCACTAATGCACTCTACCCATTTAGTGAACAGGCATGTCACGGTTAACATGTACTTGTTACCTCTTGATGACCTTGTTACCGGACCAATACAATCAATTTGTATATCTGACCATGGCATTACCATCCCCCTTTTCTGCAATGGCGCTCTATGCGTTGGTGCAGTGGGTTGGAACTGTGGGCAGATTAAACACCCTTGACAGTAGGTTTGAACATCTTTCAACATGTGTGGCCAAAAAGCATAATCACGCAATATTTCATACGTGAGTTTGGCACCGCGATGACCAGATGTGGGAGCATCATGGGCATGTTGAAGCATTAGACCTCTGAACTTGGTGGGTACTACCCACTGCTGGATGCCAGTTTTGGAGGTTCTAATTAACAAACCATCCTGTAATTTGAATTGTGATTTAGATTTTATTAAGATTCTCAGATCTTCTTTGCCAATACAATCATCTTTTGAGATGGGGTTGCTTTCAGGATCTTCTATGTGTTTATAGAAGATGCCTACAATGGGGTCTTCTTTTTGACTAGTGATCAGGTCCTCACTAGGAGAATCCTGACTCCATTGTACCAAGTTAGGCTCACTCTGTTGTTTTGCCTGGTTTCTGGTAATGGCTTCTACCTGAATTGCACCCATTAAATGGTCAATATTAAGGAGTTCTCCAGTTATGGCTCCTTGTTTGGCTAATGAATCCGCAAGGTCATTGCCTTCCTTATCAGGACCTAAAACTCTGGAATGACCCTTGGTCTTTTTCCAGTGTATGGTTAAGTCATTGGATACTACCATATTATCAATCTCGCAGAACAACTTGCCATGCTTGACTGGTTTGTTATTGCTTTTCTGCATGCCATTTCTTTTCCAAGTTGGCAGGTATTCAACAAAACTGTCACGCACATAATTTGAGTCAGTTATGATCACAAATTCATGAATACCATGTTCAATAGCCATTTCAATGGTTTTGAAAACAGCAGTGAGTTCTGCAACTTGACTGGATCTTGGTCCAATGTTGAAACCTATAGATATATTTGGGAATCCATTTGCCCCCGTTATACCAATGCCAGCGACTAATCTGCGCTCATTATCAATAGTGGCATGGTAAGAACAACCATCAACATATACCCAAGGTAATGTTTGACAATGGTCCTCATTGTACATTTTATATGGGGAAAGCAATTGTTCCTTCAGAAAATCATCTTCTGATAATTCTTCCCCAGGATCTCTAGCAGTACAGTTGTGGAGCTCAGCAAGCCCTTGTGCGACTGGATTCTTTTTATTCTGTTTGTAGCGAATTTCTAAGGGCCAGCCTTGTAAGGAAAGAGTCCACGCTGTTATGCGGCTATTAGACAGATTGCCATCTATTATTCTCTCACTTTGAAAATATAGCAAAGGCTGGTGGGCCGTTTCTACAATAATTTTCTCGCCCTGTATATAGCTGCGGAAATTTTGTAGAGCCCATACAGTAGATAAGAGGGCTTTTTCGCAATCGTTGAACTTTATTTCTACTGGGGATAGATTTTTACTCGCATAAGCAATGGCTTTGTTCAAATTATCATGCTTTTGGTATAAAACAGCACTCATGCTTATATCTGTGTAACCTGTCTCTAAGAAGAAAGGTTTACCACCTTCAGGGTATGCTAAGCAAGGTGCTTGAGTGAGTTTTCTCTTCAGCTCTCTGATGGCTGTCTCTTGAGACTCACTCCAGTGCCATTTCACATCTTTCTTTAGAAGAAGTAGTAGTGGTTTAGCTAATTCCGCATAATTATCAATGAATTTGCGAGAATAATTTGTCATACCCAGGAATGATCTCAATTCCTTTAAGTTAGTTGGGTTTTTAGAATTCACTATAGCTTCCACCTTTTTCTTTTGGGGATTTAATCCTTCAGCGGTAACTTCATGTCCCAAGAAGTTTACACGAGTGCGGCACCATTGAGCTTTTTGCAGGGATAATTTGACACCTGCCCTTTTAAGTTGGCTGAGGACGTGTTTAAGCTCTACGATGTGTTTTTCAAAGTCTGTGCTTTTGATTAAAACATCATCAACATAAGATAAGGTCCCCCTTTCCAGTGCGTCAGGCATAGCCTTATGCATGAATACAGCAAATTCATGCCCAGAATTTATGTATCCAAATGGAAGTCTCTGGAATGCATACTGAACCTTTTGGAAGGAGAATGCTAGCTTATATTGGTCCTCTTCATGTACCTTTATGGTCCAATATCCCTGTGCACAATCAATGGCAGTGAATATTTTGGATCCCTGCATTTGTGCTAGGCACTGGTCAATGTATGGTACAGGCCAGCCAGACATGTATACTCGTTTGTTTAGCTGTCTTAAGTCAGCACACAAACGCCATTGTCCATTGGGCTTAAGGACACCTAGAATAGGATTATTATAAGAGCTGTGCACCTGTCTGATAATACCTCTTTCTTCCAAATTCCTTATGATCTCTGCAAGAGAATCATATGAGGCTAAGGGAAGTCTGTATTGTTTGACAAATACAGGTGGCGCATTAGGATCTGTTTGTATTCTTGCAATGTGCAAGTCTGTAGTACCACAGTCATAAGAATCCTTAGCGAAAATATCCTTGTATTCCATTAGGAGTTCTCGCAGCTGTTGGCGTTCGTCATCGCTGGAACAGCCATTAGCTAAGGATATTTGCTCTTTGACTATTTGCTGAAATCCTGGAAAGATTTCAGGCTGTCCTATTTCATAGGCTTCTTCCAATCTAGAAGTGAGATCCCCTTGATTATAATTTACATTGCTCCCATGACTCTGGGTATTGGGGTAATCTTGCTGTTTGATTGGCTGATCAAATACTAGAGAGGCTTCTTCAATTTTACAGATGCCTTCCTCTGAGCTGAAGGGATAAATGGACTGAATATTAAATAGACCCTCTGGCATAGATGCAAAGGATTGTTCTATTAATTGTTCTTCAGTTAAGTATCCTTCAGGTATTAGCCCAATTACATTATTCTGGAATCCAAAAGTGTAATAACTTGATTCCAGTGCATATCCTATGGTAGTTCCCTTGGATAATGTTATATCCTGTGGGGTCATGTTATGCACAATAATATGTATTGGAACAGTTCCAATATTCACCATAGGAGTGTAGGTTACTGTGACACCCAGATTTTGTATTCTATGGGAGAGGCAAATCAGTGTTTCAGAAGTTTTTAATTTCTGACCTCTCTTTACCTGTAAGGGTAACAGAAATTTATCAGCCCCAGCAGGAATTATAACATCGCTAGATACCTGCATATTCACAGCATATGGCAATTGCTGGTTTGATTTCAGGGCTGCATTTTCATCCTGAAATACTTCAGGGTCCCCCTTTAACCTGCTCCAGAGGCAAGAATTAATCAAATCTATTTGTATGGCATATCTATGTAAGATATCATTGCCAATGTATATTTGATTATGGGGAGTATTTAAAACTAAAAACAGGTGCTTCACTGACTTATTACCAATAGAGATAGATAATAAGCACTTAGCTGTGATGTTATAGCTTTCAGACCTGTCATCCAGGCCGTTGACACTGTGGTCTTGGGGAGAAAGATATTTAATCACTTTAGGTTCAGCTATTTGCGTTAATAAACCTTCGCTTATATAGCTAGCTTCCTGTTTTAAGTTTATTTTAGCATACTCGGTTTTACCAAGGTCAATCACTTGTATAGGGATAAATAGATCCTCTTTAACTCTCTCAATCCCTGTGAGGTATTGAGTGTGGCCTCCCCCCTTAGGGATTTTATGATCCCCCTTGTGGAGTGATATGGTTAATACATCGCTATCTAGGGAAATATTCGCTATCTTTCCAGGCGATATTTTAAAAGTATTACCATCAGAGCCACTAAAAGGAGTCTGATCATCTATTTGTAGAATAGTGATTTCAGGTGTAGAGTTATTCCTGAAATGAATCTCCACAGCATCTGGTTTCTCTTCCACCACGTGACAGCTGTGTCGGGTGCGAGATATACCAGATTTTTCATAATTGATAGGCCGTTTAACTTGCGACCAAATTACATTATTTATGCAATCAATTATGGTGCTTAATCGTTTCAGGAGATCACTACCAATAATTAAACGATCAGTTGGCAGATCCACTATAATGACAGGGTGTCTTATGACCCTGTTCCCCAATTTAAATTTTAACCAGGCAGTACCGTAGACTTTTAGGGAGTCACCCCCAACACCTATTAGAGAACCGTCAAATTCTCTTATTTTGGGTTTGTGGGGTGTTAGCTCATTTAGCTGTGTGTAGTACCTGTGGGATAAGATAGTTGCCTGTGACCCAGTGTCAATTAATCCCCTGATAGGGTTGGAGACTGAATCTTGCAGCTCAACTAGTACATAATATCTTCCTGCAGTTTCTATCATTTCACACATAAAATTTGCATTCTTGTACATCTGTGGGCTTCGCCACGTTTTACCTGGATCCGCTGTGTCATTCGATGCAGAGGAAATTTCATACCTACCTGTTTCCCCTATGACAAGGTCAGCTGGGTTCTTGTGTACTGCATCTGTGGAAATAATGTTAAGAGAACACTGCAGAGGAAAAGTTTGGTTAATTTTTCCCGGCTGATGTCGCTCATTGTCACAGCTAATTTGTCCGTTTCCGGTCTGTGGGGAGATAACATGATTAGTATCATTGATATTTATTACTACATTTTGTATATCTCTCCCCTCCCCTTCAGGTGATACTGCAGTATTTATGACTGTGCCTGTGGTCCACTGCTGACCACTGGCTGTACCCCTAAAAAAGTATTGTTCGGTTGCTGAGCCATAGATTTTTGACTCATATTAGCGATTTGTTCGCTCAACCGATTTAATTGGGTAAACAGCATATCTACCTGATTGTACAAGTTACCTCTACCCCTGGGCCTATCTCTTGGTGCCCCATTGTACTGATTCCTGGACCATTGCGTTCCCTCAGAATCAGGGCCACTATTTCTATTCTGGCGTGGTTGCCCCTGGGGTTCAGCTTGTTCAGTATTAATATTTTGGGGAGCATTATATACCTGGGGTGTCTGGTTACCCTGAGAATATCTTCGCCGTTTATTGTATCTACCCTTGCGCGGATACCAATTATTTGGTGAGTATTCTCTTTGTGAGTAATTGTTCACCTGATTATGTCCCCCACTTTGGTTATAGTCTCCCTGCGCCTCAACCTGTGTAGGGGGAGGGGCAGAATTAAACCTCTGTGGAGATGGCCTGTTTTGACTGGCCACCTCTGCATAAGTCCTCTTGTTAGACTCCAAATTGAGGAGGCTAGGTGACACCCTAGTTTCTGCCACAATTTTGGGTTTTGACTCCTTTTTAACCCCCTGCTCACTGGACTGCTGAATAGAGTATAACTTCGTACTCTCTTTGATCAGCCATTCCAATGAGCAGTCCTCATCAAAATCTCTAGCTAAGTTGATTTTGATGGGTGTAGGCAATGCTTCAAAAAATAAATTTACAAATTCTGAGCCATCAAATCTGGGATTATCTTCAGCCATACTGTACGCATTTTTCAATACAGAAAGGAATTCGACTGGACTCTGATTCGCACGACACTTTAAACCATATACTGCTATTTTCGCGGCAGTTTTAGTGCGATATTGCCCGAATTCTTTTCTGCATTGTTGTTTTACCCCATTCCAGGAATGAATATTCATATCCTTTAGTGAAGCAAAGAATTTGTGATGCTTACTGTCAAATACCCAAGGCAGAAATTCAATTTTCAATTTCTCACTTGTAACATTCATTATAGCTAACGCATTTTCAAAAGCCTGTAAATGATCAATTACAGATGTTGTTCCCTTATTGGAGAATATAGGTACTGCGCGTTGTACGAAGGTGATTATTTTATGGGAATCATAGACTTTATCAGACTTATTTTGGGATTCTCTGTTAGAGTTTCCCTCCCCCGCATCAGCTGCGCTACAGCTGTCCTCTGGATTTACATCCTGAGGGGATTGTCTATTTGGGAAATCTACTTCTGACCCGTTAGGGGTCATTTGTCTATGTTGTTCTATATATTTTCGTACCTCGTCCCTGACGCGTTCGCTAAAGGAGTTAGCATTATCTGTATTATTCTCACTGCTAATATAGGGGTTTTCATTATGGCGATATGACCTTTTTAAATTGCTTAATTCTCTCTGGCTTTGCGCAAGCTGTTTATTTAAATCTTGTATCTGCGCGATTAAGTCCATATTGTGCTTATCTAAGGTGGCTAGGTTTTGGGCAAATTCATCCATTTTATTTTTGGCTATTTTTAAACCCTCTTCGCGTCTGCGCGAGGAACGAATACTATTTTCTAGCTCCTGTATTTGCAATCGTTTGTCTGTGACACAAAACGACATTTCGTCAATTATGCATATTAAAAGGGGCCAGGATTTTAGTATTAGTTCATCTCGCTTTTTGGGAGCTTCGCATTGATTAATCATTAATAATTCCTGGAAGAATTCATTCTCTTCATTCCACATATTATTATTAACGGTAATATTTTTAGCCCTAGTTTCAAGCATATCCATAAAATCATTTAATTCACCCGCAATATTAAACTTCCCTTTAAGGTAACTTAAGATATCTTTCTTAAGGACCTGACCTTTAGTAATAGTTATGGTTATGGGACCAATTTCATTGCTATGTATAGAATTAAATGAGTCACTTCTGGCTACAGACATTATTGTATTGGTTTAGTATTTATTTAACTAAAATGCTAATACAATTTTTGCCAATAAAAAGAGAGAAAATTTTTATATTTCAAAAAAAAATATTATTAATTTTGAAATATGAAAAATTAATATTCCGAAATATGAAAAATTAATATTTTTGATTAACTTTGAAAATATGAAAAATTAATATTTTTGATTAATTTTGAAATATGAAAAATTAATATTTTTATTAATTTTTCAAAATTAAT
This sequence comes from Bombina bombina, assembly GCF_027579735.1. NCBI lineage: Eukaryota > Metazoa > Chordata > Amphibia > Anura > Bombinatoridae > Bombina > Bombina bombina. The sequence continues at coordinate 770,888,297 of NC_069503.1, read as the reverse complement.
CTTTAATAATATTTCAAGATATTAATGTCAATCTCGAAATATGAAAATTAATATTTCAACTTTTCAAAAAAAAAATGATATCTTCAAAATATTAATATTGAAATATGATTTTTTTTTTTTTTTTTTCTCTTTTATAATAATTTCTATTTACTTACAAATATATTATATCAATTATGATGGATATTATTAAATCTCAGAAAAGTGCCTCCAATTATTATGTCAGTATATTTATGAAAATCTTAGCAGTGCTATCCAAATAATATATATAAGTTTATGGCAGGGTTATAAACACAATACAAAGAAATAGAAACCCTTATCAACCATGCACCTACTAGACCATACAATTAATATAAATATCTGAATTCTTTTATTTAGTTAATATCCATAAACATATTGAAGTATATTTGCAATAAAAGGAAATGAAACAAAATTTATATGCGTTAAAACCAACTCTTAAGATATGCTATCCTTCTTACAAAACCCAGAAAGATATACCTTCACAATTCAGCCTTTTATTTATTTAACACAATGGGACTAAAAACCTTTAACATCCAAGCAATACAATTCTAAACAGTGTTTATAAAACAATAGGATAATATATATATTCTGCTATTTAACTGCAATTTATCCTAATACAAAATTAACTGACAATATCAGAACTTGCATAGATGAGTTACTTGGTCAATCAGATACAGATTTAAACAATATATATATATATATATATATATATATATATAGGCTGTGAAATGCTAACTAAACACACTGTTTCTTTAAATCTATTAAATACAAATTGACTATGCATATAACTTATCTTATAATAAAACTTTTATATACATCACCAAATAACAGCAATCCAGTTCCCAGTTTTTGCAACGGATCCAATTTCACACCTCATATAAAATAAGTGTAATTGCAATGGAATAGGAGAAATATGGCCCACTTTGTTTTTGTAGTTTGACTGTGTCCCACGCAAAACAGTTTCAGTCAGTTCAAAAACTCTCTAGACCACCGTCTCCTTCCTTCTGCATCAACTTATTAGTCTAATCATAGGTGTGAAATATGGGTGGCCCTTCGAAACCTTGTCCCTCTATTGGATAATCTGAATATCCCATTTCCAACAGCCAAAAAGCTTTCTGGCTGTAGTTCTCTCATGGCAACACTGGGTGGCATCATTACAAACATACATAGCAACATTTGAATCAACTTAAATCAGTATTTCTATTAAATGGTTATTCATTTTATCATAATTTACTGCAACAACTATTCACAATATTTGTTTTGGATAAGTTATATCTTAATTAATTTTCTGATCATTTTGATATGAAACATCAAATACATCTAGCATTATATTAAAATAACTTATATTTCATAGTTATATCACATCAAATATATATCTCATAGTCATATCACATCAAAGTAACTTCCATATTTTCATCTCACTATATTTTAAAAGATGTATGTGAAACTTTATAAACATTTATTTGCACGTTTATATGATATGACTTAATTCATTTCATGCGGCATTCCGTCTCTTTCTAAGTGCATAGATTGATGCTTATGACCAATGGTTGTCTGCAATAAAAATAGAAATAATTATTAGAGATGATCCAAGCATTAATATGTGTATGGTCCATAAGTATTTATTTATATTCTTAAAAACACAGAGGCTAAGTAAGATCTTTTATGTTTTCAAAACATATATATCATTTCTATGTATATCTGAATTTATTTCCTATATAAATATCCCCTGCAGCAATTATCTATTTAATACAATGTGTTTAATTTCAATATATATATCATGAACCATTCTAAACATACATGGAAAACTGGCATTGTTCCCCTTGCAAAATGTATTTAATTTTAATTGTGTTTTGCAGTACGTCTTCAAATAGAGATTCAGTGAGATAGAACTGTTGTATCACACGTGTCAAATTCCAAAGGGGTCCTTGAACACATTCTTTTCTCACCTCACCAAATGTTCTGAAGTTATAAAAATCTGCATATATATAGTCAAATGAATAGGGTCACTGAGTTATTTCCTTTAGAAAAGAAATGTTTGTGTGTTTTACACTACAGGGGTCGTGCTTCAAAAAGGCTCTACTGATCGTCAATCCTGATAGACGTGTATTAGAAGCTGTGTTCAACAAACTCATGTTCAATTAATCCTGAGGTCTCATCTAACATATACAGTGTATAAAATATACATATATATATATGTATATATATATGTACACATATGTAATATTCATCATAATATTCATATACTCTGACATCATCTACTATGTTACTATGCTCCCTGGGTATGCACTCTCCCTCTTTCTCCTTTCCTGCTCAGTTAGTCTGAGTAGGTCACCTTCACTTCCCTTTCTCCCCCCTTCTGTAGTGTTTATCCACTTTCCCTGAAGAGGATGGAATTCCCAACAGTCCTCACAGAGTCCACTTGCTCCTTGACACAAATTATATGGAGGTCTCTGTTTCCAGTTAAGGTGCATTAGACTGTGTTATTACTGATGTGGTCACCTCACCTTAAGTGATAATCTATTAGGGGGTCACTAGTATCAGTGACCTAGAGAATTGTGCTCTTTTATTAGGAATTGCTTTCCTCAGGTCCTGTTCCAGTCACCACTGATATAAGCCTGCCTCTAACCATTATAAAACATTCCACATTCCTTTATGTAAGCATCCACAAACCCCACTTACAATGAAATAAACAGTACAGGACCATTTTTCCCAAACTAACTGGGACTTCAATCCTTCTAGGACTCAAAGTGAACCTGAGTATAAGGATGAGGAATCCCAATCCAGTACACTTTCTTTAACGCACTCCCAACATTTTATTACTGAATCTACTCTGAGGAAGATGTTAGCTGCACAGACCTTATTATTTCTCAAGAGATTCAACGTATCTTGGCTGAGTTGGGAAAAAATATTTCAGAGATATGAGAAAGAGTAGATGCTTTGGAGCATAAACATGATGACTTAACTACTGAACATGCCAACCTACTGTCCTTTAATGAGTGTCTAACTGAGCAGATCACCCAACTAGAGTTTAAGCTAGCGGACATGGAGGATAGTTTGTGAAGAAATAATTTCAGGTTCAGGGTCACCACACCAGACCTGCACTACTATCTCATTTCCCTTTTTACAGAACTTGTTGGTCAATTTGAGAGAGCACCTAACACCATGGAGTGATTTCACAGGGCTCTGCATCCTAGAACTGACTCCTCAGATAAACCCAGAGACGTTATTGTCTGTTTCCACAGTTTCACTTTCAAGGACAAACTCATGCAGACGGCTTTCCAAAAACCTACTTTGAAAGATTCTGAGTTGTCCAGTTATTGCCGGATCTGTCTTTGCATACTTTGCAACAACGCAGACTATACTTTCCAGTAACTACAGTTTCGAGGCAGGTAATATCAAATATCACTGGGTATACCACACAAAATTGATGATTACAAAGGAAAATCAGACTCATATTGTTTCTTCCCTCTCACAAGGCATAGCCCTTCTCACATCTTGGGTTCTACTAAACAACACAGTTGCCCCCAAGACGTCCCTTCATCCTAAGCTGAGAGTCTTGGCTCCTGATTGGACCTTGAAGGAACAGAGAGCAAAACACCAGAGAAACCACCCATCACAGCGAACTTTGTAGACCTACCTAATTAATCTCATCTTTACTCTTTTTACTGGGTCATTACAATGTATCCTTTGTCACAAATGTTATTGATACACAAGTTTCATTATTTTATACACTATTATTACCAACCTGATACTATGTAAATATGTAACATAGACAATAGTTTTTATAGTTTTTTTGTTTTCACTAGTTAATTTAGTTGTTTGGTGGGTTTGACCACTTTGGTTTGTATTTATGTTACTTGTTCCCACTCCCATGCAGCCCACACCAGGGTTCCACATAGGTGGACTAATTCCACCACACACTATCAGTGACTTTAAATTTGCTGTTTTCTTTCTATTTAACTTTATTAACTAATAAAAGTTATTAACCCCTAATTCACCGCCCCGACATCGTCGACACTAATAAAAGTTATTAACCCCTAATCCGCCGCTTCCGACATTGCCAACACTAAATTAAATTATTAACCCCTAAACCTCCAGCCTCCCATATTGCCGCTACTAAATAAACCTATTAACCCCTACACAAACGGCCTTCTATATCGCCGCTACTAAATAAACCTATTAACCGCTAAACCTCCAGCCTTCTATATCGCCGCTACTAAATAAACCTATTAACCCCTAAACCTCCGGCTCCCCACATCGCTGCTATTAAATAACACCATTAACCCCTAAACCAAACACCCCCCTAACTTTAAATTAAAATGACAATACAACTATCTTAAAATAATAAGCGAAATTATCAGAAATAAAAACAATTACACCTAATCTAATAGCCCTATAAAAATAAAAAAGCCCACCAAAAATAAAAACACCCCCTAACCTACAATAAACTACCAATAGCCCTTAAAAGGGCCTTTTGTAGGGCATTGCCCTAAGTTAAACAGCTCTTTTACCTGTAAAAAAACACAAAGTCCCCCCAACAGTAAAACCCACCACCCAACCAACCCCCCAAAATTAAAAAAACTAACTCTAAAAAATCCTAAACTACCCATTAACCCTAAAGGGGAATTTGTACGGGCATTGCCCATAAAAAATAGTGTTGGCAATGTGGGTGGGTGGCAGATTAAGGATTAATAAATTTAATATAGTGTTTGCGATGCGGGAGGGTAGCATTTAAGGGCTTAATAGGCAGTTTATGGGTGTTAGTGTACTTTATAACACTTTAGTTATGAGTTTTGTGAAACATTTTTGTTACACAAAATCCTACTACTGCTCTCAGATGGCGGTATGGCTCGTGTCGGTATAGAGCATAATGCAAGCTTTTTAGCCTGAAGGCACAACCTGTAATACTGGCCCTATGAAAATCCCACACAAAAACAAAATTGAGTGCGGAATGGACGTTACAGGCTAAAATACTTGCGTTACAGCTGTACGACACGACTCGCCATATGCGTTCCTGGCTATTCCAGCGTAATGGTCAATTTTCAGCGTTAAAAGCCGTACCACACCGTAACGCAAAACTCGTAATCTAGGTGAATGTTAGGGGATTGAATTCCCCAGGTAAAAAGAGCCTTTTATTGAGATCTCTTTTCACACACAATCCAGATGTTGTATTACTACAGGAAACTCACAGGAAAAAAGATGACCCACCTAGAATCCTTTCTAAAAATTATTCAGTTAACCAATTTGCCCCATTTACTAAAAGGGCCAGGGTTGCTATTCTCAAAATCTCATACACAAAAGAGTGGCCTATGATGTGATTCATGTAGAAAAAGACCCCCAAGCTTGATATGTTATAGTTATTTGTATCTTAAACCACACACTCTATACTTTAGTTTGGATATATTTACTAAATAATAATCAACCCAAATATTTAAATAAAAACTTACAAGTGGTAGATTAGATACAGCAAGATTTTAATATGGTATGGGATTGTTAATTGGACCTAAAAACCTCCAGTCCCCTTGGGAAAGGGCAGCAGGCTGAACACCTGTCCCCTAAATTTAAATCCCTTGTGTCACAATTCAGCTTTTATGATATCTGGAGGTTCTCCCACTCACTAAAAAAATACTTATACACATTTCTCACATTCCTGTACTCTTACTCTAGATTGGACTATATTTTTTGCCTGGCCACCACCTTAGATTTAGTCCGCCAATTTACACCTATGCCCTTGGTCTAATCCTGATCAAGTGTTAGTGGACCATTTTGGCTCAGATACACAAGATTTGAAACATAATTGGTGCATGCCCAAACTTATTCTCTCTGATGTCCCATTCCGAGAGGAGCTACAGAGAGATATCATTGGCCTTATTCAAACTAATGATAATAATTCTGTATGGGATAACGTCCTATGCGGAGCAATTAAGGCCACAACTAGGGGGTATATTATTAACCCCTTAAGGACAAGGCCATTTTTCAATTTCTTTCCCTTAAGGACCAGGGCTATTTTTACATTTCTGCGGTGTTTGTGTTTAGCTGTAATTTTCTTCTTACTCATTTACTGTACCCACACATATTATATAACGTTTTTCTCGCCATTAAATGGAATTTCTAAAGATACCATTATTTTCATCATATCTTATAATTTACTATAAAAAATTATAAAATATGAGGAAAAAATGGAAAATAACCCACTTTTTCTAACCCCCAAAATCTGTTACACATCTACAACCACCAAAAAACACCCACCCATGTTAAATAGTTTCTAAATTTTGTCCTGAGTTTAGAAATACCCAATGTTTACACGTTCTTTGCTTTTTTTTTACAAGTTATAGGGCATTAAGTACAAGTAGCACTTTGCTATTTCCAAACCACTTTTTTTCAAAATTAGCACTAGTTACATTAGGACACTGATATCTTTCAGGAATTCCTGAATATCCCTTGACGTGTATATATATATATTTTTTAGAAGACATCCCAAAGTATTGATCTAGGCCCATTTTTGTATATTTCATGCCACCATTTCACCGCCAAATGCGATCAAATAAAAAAAAATCGTTCACTTTTTTACAAATTTTTTCACAAACTTTAGGTTTCTCACTGAAATTATTTACAAACAACTTGTGCAATTATGGCATAAATGGTTGTAAATGCTTCTCTGGGATCCCCTTTGTTCAGAAATAGCAGACATATATGGCTTTGGCATTGCTTTTTGGTAATTAGAAGGCCGCTAAATGCCACTGCGTACCACACGTGCATTATGCCCAGCAGTGAAAGGGGTTAATTAGGGAGCACGTAGGGAGCTTCTAGGGTTAATTTTAGCTTTAGTGTAGTGTAGTAGACAACCCCAAGTATTGATCTAGGCCCATCTTGGTATATTTCATGCCATCATTTCAACGCCAAATGCGATCAAATAAAAAAAAATCTTTACATTTTTCACAATTTTAGGTTTCTCACTGAAATTATTTACAAACAGCTTGTGTAATTATGGCACAAATGGTTGTAAATGCTTTTCTGGAATCCCCTTGGTTCAGAAATAGCAGACATATATGGCTTTGGCATTGCTTTTTGGTAATTACAAGGCTGCTAAATGCCGCTGTGCATCACACGTGTATTATGGCTAGCAGTGAAGGAGTTAATTAGGTAGCTTGTAGGGAGCTTGCAGGGTTAATTTTAGCTTTAGTGTAAAGATCAGCCTCCCACCTGACACATCACACCCCCTGATCCCTCCCAAACAGCTCTCTTCCCTCCCCCGCCCCACAATTGTCCCCGCCATCTTAAGTACTGGCAGAAAGTCTGCCAGTACTAAAATAAAAGCTATCTTTTAATGGCTTTATTTTTTTTTTTAGCATATTTACATATGCTGCTGTGTAGGATCCCCCTTAGCACTCAACCTCCCTGATTCCCCCCAAACAGCTCTCTAATCCTCCCCCCTCTTACTATTTGGTGCCATTTTGGGTACTGGCAGCTGTCTGCCAGTGCCCACTTTTCAAACTATTTTGCATTTTTTTTTTAAATATTTTTTTATTTTTCTGTAGTGTAACTGGCCCTCCTCAATACCCCCCTCTCCCAGATCCCTTTTATAAATAAACATTTTCCCCCCACCACCCGCTCCCACCACAACCGGTGTAGATTGCGGGGGCATGTGCAGGCGTGCACACATGCGTGCATGCAGCCCCGCCCCCGTGCGTGCTCCTGCACGCACCGGGGAATAATCCGGCGGAAATTTTCCAGCGATGAGCCGCCCACCCTCCTCCCTGCAGCTGCTCCCACCCACCAACGATTGGCACCATCGCTAGCCGATGCAGAGAGGGCCACAGAGTGGCCCTCTCTGCATCAGTGTGCCAGAAAAGGTATTGCAGTGATGCCTCAATATCAAGGCATCGCGGCAATACCGTGAAATCTGCTGGAAGTGATCAGGATCACTTCCAGCCGCTTTGAACACCTACGTCGTACAGGGTACGTCGCTGGTCTCTAAAGACCAGTTTGTGTAAGACGTACCCTGTACGACATGAGTCGTTAAGGGGTTAAGAAACAAACTTTGATTAAGAATTCTTTAGGACTTACTTTATCCTAGGCCCATTGTACACTTAGGTCACTAGAACACTGCAATCGTTCTTCCCCCTCCCCACAACTCACCACTCAAATGAAGTCAAAAATGATATCTGTCAATTGAATTACATAGAACCCAACATCATCTTTTAAAACTCAAACAACTTTTCCAATACAAAGGTAATAAAGCATAAACAATTCTTGCAAATAAATAAAGAAATCGCACAGACTTTACATGCATGCATCAAATTAAACACAATGACCAAGTTTTACATCTTCCCTCACAAATAGAAAACAGTTTCTCAGAATTGTATAAATCCCTATATAATATTAAGCGCACGGAACACACTCTGCCAGCTCCTAAAACTGTTATTTATTTGTTTCTTACTTCCCTTAAATTTCCGAACCTCACAACTGAATAAATAGATTCATTAGCTTTGCCCATATACATTGATGAAGTTAAATATGTTATTGAAAACCTCAAATCGCTTAAGGCTCCAGGCCCGGATGGATATCCAGCACTTTTCTATAGAACAAACATAAATGAGCTATCCCCTATCCGTTTGAGATTTTTGTGCTTAGCTAGAAATGAGGGTGCATTCAGAAAGGAATTCTTAGAGGCTGAACCAGTGCAGAACATGTCCCGGCGTCTCTAGATCACACCAAAAACCATAAGCGGAAGTGAACCTGCTGTAGTCAAGGTCACCCAGAGTCCTCCACACTAGCAGCATGTGTAGCAGCGTTGGAATCACACCGCAAATGAGTCAACAGCTTAGGTAAAATGCAGGCACTTCAGGATGGTGCTAAATAAAATGTCAAAAATGTATTTCAAAAAAGTTAAAAAATCACAGGTAAAGTTCACAGACTTGGAGCAAACAAACACAACACAGTCTATGAGTAAGTGCCACTAGGGGGCGCGTAACACATCAGATGTCTTGTCTGTTTTCTCCATGTTTGTGCACTTTACCTGTGAACTTAAATACATTTTTGTCATTTTATTTAGCACCATCCTTAAGTGCCTGCGTTTTCCCTAAGCTGTGAATTTTTAGAGGCCTCCATTATAACAATCCCTAAACCCAACAAAGATCCTTCTTTATGTACTAACTATAGGCCCATCTCACATATTAATGTAGACATTAAGATTAATTTAAATTTTTTTAGCTAATCACATCTCTAAATTTCTGCCTTTCTTAATTATTATGGACCAAGTGGGTTTTATTCTGAACTGAGAGTGCCCAGATAACACTAGGTGCCTTCTTAATATTTTCTGCAAATTCACCAGGCTAAATAGACCTTTCTCAGTCATCTCTCTAGATGCTAAGAAAGCATTTAACTGAGTTTGATGGGATTTTTTGTGGAAAGTTCTAGATAACTTGAAAATCCCACAAGAAATCCAAATCTGTATCAAAGCCCTCTACTCTGCTCCTTCTACACATGTAAGGGGTATGGGTTTTTGTTCATATCCCTTTCCCATCCCAAATGGAACTAAGCAGGGGTGTCCTCTGTCAGCCTGTTTTTTATGCTTTGGCTATTGAGCCGTTGGCTGAGCAACTTAAAGAATATTGGAAAATGAGAGGTATTACTCTATTTGGAACAGAGCACATGTTGCATTGTTCGCAGACAATATTACTTTATTTTCCACTTCTCCAGCAGACACCATCATTTAAAATGGACTGAAGAAATATCTCTAATAGTATTAAAAAAACAATTAATGATAACTTTATTCTCCTCTTAAACAAGCTAAGAAGTCTTACAAACAAATCAAACATTAAATCTGTTTAATGGCTAGGCAGAATTGCAGCTTTAATAATAGCCTTTCTCCCTAAGGTGACATATGTGTTTCGCTGACACCTTATTAGACTGCCAAGGTATTTAATATTTCAATTTCAAAGTGACTTTACTAGTTATATATGGCAGGGTAAAACAGCTTGTGTAGCTCAAAAATGTTACAATACCGTAAATCACATGGAGGTATAGCTTCTCCATCCATTGTTAGATATTATGAGGCGGCTATGCTAACTCATATCTCCCAATGGGGAGTTAAACAAAGTTTAGGTAGATGGAAAGATATTGAACAGGCCTCTCTGCCTTATAATTTTCAATTTCAGGATCTAATCTGGACTCCCCCTCACTGTCGGAGGAACCTAAATATTACTAATGTTGTGATCTTATAATGCCTTCAAATATGAGATAAAATTAGACATTATACAGAAGTAGCTCCACACCCATCTCCCATTCATTCCTTTAAAGGTCTTCTTACAGGCCATCCAGAGACACACCCAAATGTGTGGGCTAGACTGGGAGTCCTTCAAGTTTCAGACAAAGGGACATAAAAACAGTATGAACTAACATAAGTTTCTAAATATATAATGCAGCCAAAGCTTACCTGCAAAACGGTTTCTGTTTTTACCTCCATTAGCACCTTTAATTTAGGCATAGTTTTGTTTACAGCAAGCTCCCCCTGGGCATTTCCATATATGGAAGGCGCTATCCAGGCCATTGCTTCTGCAGAATGCACCCATGCATGTGCATGGTAGGGAGTCACATGACACCTGACTAAAGCAGTGCACAGTTTAATGCTGAAGCTTTTACAAAGCATGTGACAGTATCCCAATGAAAATGAGCAAGCCTCTTGGCAACAAGCAATAGCAGTACCTGCTGTCCCTCCTTAGCCCCCCTTTCTTGCATGAGTAATTATCCTTACATGCACACTTTGTTACATTATACCAAAAGGTTTGAAGTAGGACACTGATAAGGGGGGGGGGGGGGAGGGTGAAGCAGGCTACATTTGGCAAGTAATTTTGCATATTTGTGGACATTTTATTCAAATACTTTATAAGCTTTATTTACACTTTTTTTCTCACACTGTTTTATCTCAATTGATCCTTTTATATAATGCACATAATTCAAAATGTTTTATGGCACCAGTTCCCCACTCTTGATCAGGTCATGGGCACCATAGATGTACTGCCTTACTTGCCTTTTGAATATACCCGCATCCAAAGTTTTTTATATAGCTAAAGCTTTAAGCCCACTCTCCCCCATCCCTTAACAGTATGAAAAATTAAATTCTTCAAATTCATATTAGCCAATAGGATGAAAGCTTTGATTTGAATTTGAAGAATCAAATCAGCCAATAGGAATGCAAGGGTACCCCTATATAAAAGGGCAGCTGGAGACCGCAAGAAGAGGACCTTCGTGTCGATGGTCTGAAGAGGAGAACCGATGTTGCTGGTGCCTTCGCTGATGACCTTGCTGCCGACACCGGGATGAAGATAGAAGATGGATCGCTGATGGAAGAAGATGGAGCACTGCCGGGAGTGCCCCCCATCATCATTGGTGAGTATTTTTTGCGGTGGTTTTTTTTTTTAAGATAAGGGATTTTTTTTTGGGAAGCAAAAGAGCTGAATGCCCTTTTAGAGGCAATGCCCATCCAAATACCCTTTGTGGGGCAATGCGTAGTTTAGTTTTTTTTTATTTTGGGGGGTTGGTATTTTTTATGTAAAAGAGATGTTTGCTTTAGGGCAATAGCCTTTTAAGGGCTATTGGTAGTTTAATTTTAGAATAGTAGGACTTTTTATTTTGGGGTGGCTTTTATTTTTTTAAGGGATATTAGAATAGGAATATTTTTTTATTTTTGGTAATTCTGTTTGTTACTTTTTGTAAGGGCAGGTTTTGTTATTTTTTGTAATGGTAGTTTTTGTAAATGGTAGTTTTTTGTATTTTTTGAAATCTAGATGTTTTATTTTTGGTAAGGTTAGTTTTTTTGGGTAAGCTTAGGTTTTAATTTAATTTTACAGGTAAGTTTTTTTATTTATTTTAAGGTAGTTAGTAAAGTTTTTATTTAATTGATGGGTATTTTAATTGGGGTTACATTAGGTGGTGTTAGGTAAGGGGGTTTAGTCTATACTTTGCTTTGTGGGGGGATGGCGGTTTAGGGGTCAAAAGTTTAATTAGGTAGTTTGCATTGTGGGAGGAAGGTGGTTAAGGGGTTAATAATTTATTTAGTTAGTTTGCGTTGTGTGGGATGGCAATTTAGGGGTTAATAGTTTATTTAGTTAGTTTGCATTGTGGGGGGATGGCGGTTTAACGGTTAACAGTTTTATTTAGTATTTGCGATGTGGGAGGATGGTGGATTAGGGGTTATTAGGCCAGGGGCTGATGGTAGGGTGTTTTTCAAATGTTTTGTGGTTTTCGCTAGTAGGGTGTTAGTTTTTTATCCAAGTAGGTTGTGAGATGAGCTGAACATAGGAGTGTGGTATGAGGGGTGTGAGGGTGAAATGTCTTTTTTAATTGTGTCAGTTTAAGTTTTTAAGTGATCAGCAATAATCTGAGCAGTGAGTTTGGTAGTAGGTGGAGGTGCAGGCAGCAAAGGAGGGAGTTAAAGGTTGAGAATAGCCTTCTGGGTGCGTAAGTTGACACAAAGGAGGAGAAATATACTTGTTTTGCTAGACTGAGGGCAAAGTTATATGACCTGAGGATGAATTTATAATGCAGGAAAACAGCTTGGTGTGTGATTTTCTCAACTGATGTTCAGCAGCCCGTGAACATTACTGAAGATAGCGGATCCTTTTGGTGTGCCACAGTTGTCATTGAGTGCATGATGCATGGCGATATGTGGAGGGTGCAGCTTTGTCAAGTGTTGATTTTAGTGCAGAATTATACTGTAAGGTCACAAGGTCTGGGCAAAAGAGTGAGGAAATGTTGGAGAGCAGAGGTTATATTTGAGCAGAAAAGTCATTTAAATGCCTATAAGGTAGCAGTTTCTTAGGGGGCATGCAAGGCTGGAGCATAAAGAGTAAGAGAGATAGCTAGTAGATGGTGGTCAGAGAGAGGAAAGGGTAAGAGAAGTTGATAATGGCACAGAGACTGGTGAAGACCAGATTAATTAAGTGGCTTTCACAGTGGGTTGGAGATGTTGTCCACTAAGAAAGGCCAAAAGAGGTGGTAATAGAACGTTTAGAAGCAGCAGACATGTTAGAATTGTCAACGGGTATGTTGAAGTCCCATAAGTTGAGAGAAGGGATGTTACAAGAGAGGAAGTGTGGGAGCCAGGCTTCAAAGTGGTATAGAAATTGTGATGCTGATAAATAACAGCAACGTGGCGTGCTACAGGGGAGAAAAGGCGAATAGTGTGAACTTCAAAAGAAGAGAAAGAAAGGGAGGGGGCAAGTGAATGCAATGGAAGCTAAAGTATGGAGACAGAATAATGCCTGCTCTGCCTGACCTTGGAGTGTTACTTAAGTGCAGGACACCATAGGGCAGAGAGGCTATAGCAGGTGTGTTAGAGGAGGAGAGCCACGTTTCTGTGAGTGCTAACAAGTTAAAGGGACATTAAACACTAAAAATTGTATTGTTTAAAAAAATAATCTGATTACCTTGTATCTAAGCTTCTACAGACTGCCCCTTTAATTCAGTTATTTTGATAGACTTGCATTTCAGGCAATTAGTGCTGACTCTTAAATAACTTCATGGGCGTGAGCACAATGTTATCTATATGGCACATGTGAACTAATGCCGTTTAGCTGTGAAAAACTGTCAAATGCATTTGTGGCCTTCAAGGGCTTAGAAATTACCATATGAGCCTACCTAGGTTTAGCTTATAACTAAGAATACCAAGAGAACAAAGCAAATTTGATGATAAAAGAAATTTGGAAAGTTGTTAAAAATTACATGTCCTATCTGAATCATGAAAGTTTAATTTGGACTTTAATGTGCCTTTAAGTGACAGGGAAATGAATCGGTCATGAATAGAAGTGAGCTTATTGCAGACAATTCTCTTGTCCAAAGGGGACAAGAGAATTGCGGGGTATTAACAGAAGTGCAGTTAATAAGGTTGAGAGGGATACATGGGCAAGGTTTTTAAGGTGTCAGTCAATGTAGTGAGCAGAGAGAGGCAAAGGGTTGACGTGGGTTAGGCGAGACATTCCCAGGTGCATATAAAAAAAATAATGGTAAGAGAAAGAAGATGGGAGTGTGTCTTGTGTGAGCGCCTAAGCTTAGTATCAATGGAGCATGGTTGACTGAGTGATGTGTGTTGTAGAGGAGGGAAGATAGAAGAGAAGAAAAGATATGAATAGTTTGAGTGCTGTTTGTTAAAGGGAGTGCTCTGACTTTAAGGAGAAGGGAGGATAAGGTAAATGCACATAGTAGAACCTGTAGCATGTTTACAGGGGAGATTTAGGGAGAGTAAAAATTAGAAAGTACTTGTTTCTAAGTTGTCCACTCCTTTGTCTAACACATTGTATAACTCCCTACACTTATGAACTAACACACTTAAGAACTACACATGCCACAATGATCTAACAAGCAAGCTTCATCTAACAAGCTAGGAGTATTCAATTTATGGGTAAAAACAGTCATATGGTACTAATTAACACAGGTCATAAATTAGAGCAGGATGAACCCAATGCCTAAACAAACAATGCAGGTGACACTTTCTTATCACAAGACAGAGACAGGAAAGTTTTTAAGGCAGTATAATAATATAAAAGAGAATTAAGATTTGAAAGAGAGAGCAATAGTGATTACACTGTGTGATTTAGGGTGACAGACAGGGTTAAAATGCTGTAATTGTCCTTTAGCACATACACTGTGTGAAGCAGGGAAACAGACATGGTTAAAGTTGTAATTGTCATTTAGCAAATTCACTGTGCTATGTGAAGAACATTGAAATTTAAAATATTTATAACTACCTTTGAGTTAGCGCAGTCAGTCTTATGTGTCTGGTTAGTGCGTAAGCAATAAGTGTTTTTTTTTCAGTTTGCACGCTTAATTGAAGTCTATGGGGATAAGTTAACAGCCATTAATTCTGATCTATATTCTTCTAAATCAAATTGCATGTGATTTATGGTGGTCATGACAGGTTTCTGGGTGTAGAACTCTGGGGTGCAGCTAATTCTGAGGTGCAGCACAGTGGTTTTTCTCTTCTCCATCTCTGAGGTCAATATAAGCTTTATTTTTATTGATTTTTCTTTTCTATATTTCAGTTAAATTCGTTTTGATAGTAAGTGTCACACATATACCAAAATTGCTTCTATCAATAGTGGTAGTTGCGCTACCAAAATTATGTGACATTATAACATACCAAAATGAATGTATATGGACGCTGGAAAAAAAGTATAATGGCAATAGCATTTCTTTCCTGTGGCCTGCTACAATACCTGTGCAAAATGTAGCCACCAATCAGCAAGCGCTACCCAGGGTCTGAACCAAAAATGGACCAGCTACTAAGCTTACATTCCTGCTTTTTTAAATAAAGATTCCAAGAGAACGATGAAAAATTGATAATAGGGGTAAATAAGAAAGTTGCTTAAAATTGCATGCTCTATGTGAATCGAAAAAGAAAAAATTTGGGTTCAGTATCCCTTTAATGTAAAATCATTACACCAGCTGCAAGGATATTGGTAGTCAGCGCACCCAGGTGGGTAAAGGAATACAAAGAAAATAGTATTTGATCCAACTCCTTTATTTGTAATGAGTCACATTACAAGTGTATAGGCAGGTGTATAGGCATCAAAAATAATACGGCTGGCAGCTCAGGTCAGGAAAAAACAACAAAGGTCAGCCGCGTTTCCTAGTGCATTAAGCACATTATCAGCATTAGCTCCTCAGTGACCATAATGTGCACCCATAATTCCAAGGTTTATATGCACAGGTAAACTCCTCCTGGGTAATTGCCTAACCAATTATGTGTAAGCAACAATGCACATATAGGAAAAATTGGGTGCACACTAGGGGGAATGTGAAAAATAACATGCAAAGTATGCTACAGTCCCTAAAATAAAAATAGCCAAAAATTACAACATAAATATATATATTAATTAATATTTATAATATTCTGAAAATATTTGGGATCTGAGCACTATTAGCATGGGTATAATTATTTACAAAAAAACAATTGAAGACAAATATCATGTAGAATGTGATGAAAAATTTAAAGGTACAGCAATGAACAATTAAATTTAAAAATTGAAAAAGGTTTTGAAAAATAAAAATAAAAAGTTATACATAAATAGATGTTCAAATCTGGCTTACTATTGATCCACATATAGCTTAACATCCCACTCTGAATTAAGACCAATTGGCATTCGAGTATCTAAATGAAAAATCCAAAAAACCTCTCTTTTACTGAGGGCTATCCCTCTATTACCCCCTCTGGGGTGTCTTGGGATACATTGGATACCCTGGAATGTCAAGAGGGAAATGTCAGAGTTGTGACATTTTTTGAAATGCAAAGATATTGGGGTAGTGGACTCAGGGTCCTCTATAGAGCGTAAATGCTCAAGAAAACGATCTTTCAAGGCTCGTGTAGTTTGACCTACGTACTGCCTCGAACAACCCTTGCATGTCAAAAGATAGATGACATAACAAGAATTGCAAGTCATATGTTCCCGAATTTGAAAACTCTTGTCATTTGCAGAAGATACAAAGCTTGTCCCAAAAGAAGCATAAGAACAAGATTTGCACCTCCTGCTACCACATTTGAAAAACCCTGGCTTAATTGAAAGCCAATTTTGTGTATGTGGTACCCTTGGCAACATGGAAGGAGAGAGAAGATTCCCTAAAGTTGGTGATTTGCGTGACACAAAGCATGTACCATCTCTTGTAATGCTTTTAAGACTCTCATCTGTATCTAAAATTGGTAAAGCTTTCCGTACCATATCACAGATTTGCCCAAATTCAACACTATACGTAGTGATGAACTTGAGTTTATAAAATCTACTCATTTTGGTATATTTTTCTGATTGAAAGAAAGTTTTCCTGTCAAACTGGTCAACTTCCTGTTTGGTCCGTTCAAGAAGGTCCTTAGAATACCCTCTCTCAATGAGTCTAGCTGTTAATTGTGCAGAAAATTTTGAATAGGTCTGTGGGTTGCTGCAATTACGTTTGACCCTGATGTATTGGGACTTGGGTATGGAATTTATGGTATGTCTAGGATGACATGACCGGGCATTCAAAATAGTATTTCCAGCACTGGATTTGCGAAACAATTGTGTTTCTATAGTGGAGGTATGTAAATTAGCACATAATTCGATGTCAAGAAATGAAATCGAAGATGTATTAACCTCCATAGTGAATTTAAGATTCAACAAATTGTCCTGGAGATAGATTTGAAACTGTTCAAGAAGATCCATTGGGCCCTTCCAGATGAGAAGGATGTCGTCAATGTACCGACCATAATATTGGATAAATTGTCTGAAGGGGTTTCTATCTCCATAGACGTGGGACAGCTCCCACCAACCCATATACAGGTTGGCATAGGAGGGGGCAAATTTAGCCCCCATAGCCGTCCCACGCCTCTGGAGATAGAACTCCCCTTCAAACAAGAAAAATTTGTGTGTCAACAAATATTCCACAGCAGTCTTGATGAACAGCTTCAAAGCCTCATCATAGTTTGAAAAGGTATTAAAAAAAAATTCAATTGTTTGTATGCCCTGTTGATGTGGTATACAACTATACAGTGAGGACACGTCAATGGTAACAAAAGTAAATTCTTTATGCCATTGAATACTTTCAACCTGGCTAATAACATCTGACGTGTCCTTAATGTAACTTGTAAGATTCAATACAAATGGTTGAAGATAGCCATCAATGAGTTCCGAAAGTGGTTCATTGAGGGATCCAATCCCTGCCACTATGGGTCTCCCTGGGGGGTTGGTACCTTGCTTATGGACCTTTGGCAAATAGTGAAAAATGGCCATGACCAGATGCTCAGTGTATAGAAAGTCAAAATTAGATTGTTTAATTATTCCCTCATTCAATGCTGTAACCAGTATGTTACGTAACTCAGATTTGTAAAAGAAAATGGGATTAAATTTGAGCTTTTCATACACTGTAGTGTCCAACAATTGTCTGTATGCCTCAGTTAGATATGCCTGCCGATCCAGAACAACAACCTTGCCCCCTTTATCAGAATTACGTATAACTAACTCACAGTTAGCCTGTAGTTGTTTAATGGCAGAATGTTGTGCCTTAGACAAATTATCTTTATAGGGGTTAAGTGCCTTACCAGACAATTTCTTTAAATCTTGTTCAACAGTTTTTTGAAAAACTTCAATGGCACTAGATCGTGCCTGGACAGGATAAAATTTTGATTTTCTCTTAAGCCTGGTGATATCCAGTACATCACCAGATACCTGAACCAGCTGCAAGGCAAGCTAAAGCTCAACACAGTAATAATAAAAAATTGAGTTAACATTATGGGGGTGGGGATTGTACGAACCTGAATACAACACTCTGAAATTATCCATAACCATGACCGCCCCATTGCAATTCGATTCCAACCCTACACTTAACTCTGGCTACCCCTTTGTGATACTTCTCACCACAAACACCCATGTGACCCCAACGAGGAAGGTGATAACACTGATATACACTGATATACACACATATACTGTATAAACCTATTTATGAAAATAATCATAATTTTTTTCAAATCAAGTTTATATATATGAGCTTGTTAAAAACAATCATATACTCTGTTTCAAAAATACAATTTAATAAATTCTAGATTATTATTATATTTTTCAAACATCATTCCTCCTGTGACATCTTCCAAATGCATTGGTGTTGCCTCAATGGTGTCTCGTTTGCCTCTATTAGTTATCTGTTTACTCAACATTTTTGCTCCCCTCTAGTGTTTTTTCTTACCACCCTTCTGAAAGTGTGCATCACAATTTCTCTCAGGCAATGATGCAATCATAGAGTTGTCACTGCTTTGAGCATGCGACAAGGATAAAAGTGCATCAGTACAAAGATGTTATAGCATCCCCTGGTGTCTGTTTTTGAGTTGTGCTGGCTACATTTGGATATAAAATGCAGGTCATTGTTTTTTTTTTTATTGCCTTTTAACCCGGCGTTAAAAGCCAAGAAGTGAGCGTAGAGCAAAATTTAGCTCCATATCTCACTCCAATACCAGCCCCTAATCTGCCGCCCCGGACATCGCCGACACCTACATTATTCTTATTAACCCCTAATCTGCCGCTCCGAACACTGCCGACACCTACATTATACTTATTAACCCCTAATCTGCTGCCCCCAACATCGCCGACACCTACATTATTTTTATTAACCCCTAATCTGCCACCCCCAATGTCACCGCAACCTACCTACATTTATTAACCCCTAATCTGCCGCCCCCAACGTCGCTGCTACTATATTAAATTTATTAACCCCTAAACCTAACCCTAACACCCCCTAACTTAAATATAATTTAAATAAATATAAATAAGTATTCCTATCATTAAAGGGACAGTCTACCATAAAAATTGTTATTGTTTTAAAAGATAGATAATCCCTTTATTACCCATTCCCCAGTTTTGCACAACCAACACAGTTATAATAATATACTTTTTACCTCTGTGATTACCTTGTATCTAGGAACCTACTTCCAGCCCCCTGATCACATGACTGTGACTGTTTATTATCTATTGTCTTAAATTTAGCATTGTATTGTGCTAGATCTTAAATAACCCCCTGTGCCTGAACACAGTGTTATCTATATGGCCCACGTGTACTTTCTGTCTCTTTGTGTTGACAAGAGATTTAAAAAGCATGTGATAAGAGGCAGCCCTCAAAGGCTTAGAAATTAGCATATGAGCCTACCTATGTTAAGTTTAAACTAAGAATACCAAGAGAAAAAAGCAAATTTGATGATAAAAGCAAATTGGAAAGTTGATTAAAATTAAAAGTCCTATCTGAATAATGAAAGTTTAATTTATACTAGACTGTCCCTTTAACTACATTATTCCTATTTAAAACTAAATACTTACCTATAAAATAAACCCTAAGATAGCTACAATATAACTAATAGTTACATTGTATCTAGCTTAGGGTTTATTTTTATTTTACAGGCAAGTTTGTATTTATTTTAACTAGGTAGAATAGTTACTAAATAGTTATTAACTATTTAATAACTACCTAGCTAAAATAAATACAAATTGACCTGTAAAATTAAACCTAAACTAAGTTACAATAACATCTAACCTTACAATATAATTAAATAAATTAAATTAAATTAGCTAAATCACAAAAAAACACTAAATTACAGAAAATAAAAAACAAATTACAGATCTTTAAACTAATTACACCTAATCTAATAGCCCTATCAAAATAAAAAAATCCCCCCCCCCAAAAAAAACCCTAGCCTAAACTAAACTACCAATAGCCCTTAAAAGGGCCTTTTGCAGGGCATTGCCCCAAAGAAATCAGCTCTTTTTCCTGTAAAAAAAAATACAAACACCCCCCCCCCATTGCATCAGCCAATAGGATTTTTTCTACCTGAATTCCGATTGGCTGATTGAATTCTATCAGCCAATCCGAATCTAAGGGACACAATCTTGGATGACGTCACCTAAAGTGATATTCATTACGAAGAAGCCGTTGGAAGAAGAGGATGCTCCGCGTCGGATGTCTTGAAGATGGACCCGCTCTGTGCCGGAAGGATGAAGATAGAAGATGCCGTCTGGATGAAGACTTCTGCCCGTCTCAAGGACCACTTCTGCCAGCTTCGTTGAGGACATCTTGCTGCTTGGATGAAGACTAGTGATGTTGCGAACATTTCACCGGAGAACAGTTCCTGGCGAACATAGCTTGTTCGCGTTCGCCGCTGCGGGCGAACATATGCGATGTTCGATCCACCCCCTATTCGTCATCATTGAGGAAACTTTGACCCTGTATCTCACAGCCTTCAGACACATTTGAGCCAATCAGCAGCAGACACTCCCTCACAGACCCTTCCAGCTCCTGGGCAGCAGCCATTTTAGATTCATTACGATCCTGCTTTCTTAGTGAGAGGAGGTTTAGTGTTGCTGCTGCTGACATTATAGGGAAACAGATAGCTAGGCTAGTGTATTTAGTGTCCACTACAGTCCTGAAGGACTCATCTAATCTCTGCTGTAAGGACAGCACCCCAAAAAGCCCTTTTTAGGGATAGAACTTCAGTCGTTTTTTTTTTTTATTATTTGCAATTTTATTTGCATTTGCCTGGCTTTCAGCCTGTGTGTGAGGCTCACAGCATATACTGTGATTAGTGCCACAACTGATATCTGCTTAACATTAGTGTAAATTTAAACAAAAAAACTTAAATAATTTTGCTAGTGTAATCTAACTTAATTTTCTATCAAGCCTGCGTGTCAGGCTTACACAGCATATACTGTGGTTAATTGCTATGCCAGCCACCAATCATATCTGCTTAACATTATTGTAAATTTAAAAAAAAAAATGTAAATCATTTTGCTAGTGTAATCTAATTTCATTTTCTATCAGGCCTGTGTCTCAGGCTCACACAGCATATACTGTGGTTAATTGCTCTGTGCCAGCCACCACTCATATCTGCTTAACATTAGTGTCAATTTAATAAAAAAAACTTTTAAACCATTTTGCTAGTGTAATCTAATTTGATTTTCTATCAGGCCTGTGTGTCAGGCTTACACAGCATATACTGTGGTTAATTGCTGTGCCAGCCACCACTCATATCTGCTTAACATTATTGTAAATTTTAAAAAAAAACTTTTAAATCATTTTGCTAGTGTAATCTAATTTCATTTTCTATCAGGCCTGTATCTCAGGAACACACAGCATATACTGTGGTTAATTGCTCTGTGCCAGCCACCACTCATATCTGCTTAACATTATTTTAAATTTTAACAAAAAAACTTTTAAATCATTTTGCTAGTGTAATCTAATTTGATTTTCTATCAGGCCTGTGTGTCAGGCTTACACAGCATATACTGTGGTTAATTGCTGTGCCAGCCACCACTCATATCTGCTTAACATTATTGTAAATTTTAAAAAAAAACTTTTAAATCATTTTGCTAGTGTAATCTAATTTCATTTTCTATCAGGCCTGTGTCTCAGGCTCACACAGCATATACTGTGGTTAATTGCTCTGTGCCAGCCACCACTCATATCTGCTTAACATTATTTTAAATTTTAACAAAAAAACTTTTAAATCATTTTGCTAGTGTAATCTAATTTCATTTTCTATCAGGCCTGTGTGTCAGGCTTACACAGCATATACTGTGGTTAATTGCTGTGCCAGCCACCACTCATATCTGCTTAACTCATATCTGCTGCTGTTATATTTGGTCAGGGTAATCATGCAGACCATCAAGACCTCCCCCGATAGGGGGAGTAAAAGGGATTAAAGTGCTAAGAATAGTACTACTTAACACAACCTAGTTACCATGGCTCCCAGACCGCATGTCTTAATGTTATATTTTGTCAGGGTAATCAGGCAGGCCATATAGACCTCACCCGATCGGGGGAGTTACAGGGATTAAAGTGCTAAGAATAGTACTACTTAACACAACATAGTTACCATGGCTCCCAGACCGCATGTTTTATTATTATACTTTGTCAGGGTAATCATGCAGCCCATATAGACCTCCCCCGATATCGGGACTAACAGGTATTAAAGTGCTAAGAACAGTACTACTTAACACAACCTAGTTACCATGGGTCCCAGACCACATGTTTTTTTGTTATACTTTGTCAGGGTAATCATGCAGGCCATATTGACCTCCCCCGATAGGTGGAGTAAAAGGGATTAAAGTGCTAAGAATAGTACTACTAAACACAACCTAATTACCATGGGTCCCAGCCGGCATGTCTGGTTGTTATACTTTCTCAGGGTAATCATGCAGGCCATATAGACCTACACAGATAGGGGGAGTAACAGGTATTAAAGTGCTAAGAATAATACTACTTAACACAACCTAGTTACCATGGGTCCCAGACCGCATGTCTTGTTGTTACAATTTGTCAGGGTGATCATACAGGCCATATAGACCTCCCCCGATAGGGGGAGTTACAGGGATTAAACTGCTAAGAATAGTACTACTTAACACAACCTAGTTACCATGGCTCCCAGACAGCATGTTTTATTATTATACTTTGTAAGGGTAATTATATATCTATCAAATCGATCTATTTATCTTCTATCGATTCTATCTAACTATCAATCTATGTATATCTATCTATCAAATCAATCTATATCGTGGCCAGACTGATTTGAGACAGCCACTTGTGTTTAGGCCAAATTTGAAGTAGGAGGACAGACCAATCATCTTCTTCCATCTCCCTGTTCCAAAAATGCAGCCCATATAAGGGGAGTAACAGGTAGTAAACTGCTAAGAATAATACTACTTAACACACCACGGGTCCCAGTCCCAGACCGCATGTCTTATTGTTATACTTTGTCAGGGAAATCATATATCTATCAAATCTATCTATTTATCTATCAAATCTATCTAACTATCAATCGTATCTATCAAATATAAATTGCATCTATTGATCGATGTAATTCGTATCTATCAAATGTATATTGTATCTTTTGATCTATGTAATTCGTATCTATCAGATGTATATTGCATCGATTAATCTATGTAATTCGTATCTATCATCAAATGTATATTGCATCTATTGATCTATGTAATTTGTATCCATCATATGTATATTGCATCTATTGATCTATGTGATGTATGTATCTAACTATCAAATCTATCTAACTCATGGTTGTGCAAATGGACTGTTTGCAGTTGTTTGCGGTGCGTAACACGGGGAGTTTGGTCTGTCACTGAAGCGGGCGTAACCTTTACACTACCTGATCGATACTACATCATACCTGATATTTTAAAGCACGTTATTAAAAAAAAAATAGGAATGTTAGGTGATTAAGGCACTTTATGGCTTAAAACCAGACTCTGCATCAACTATGTAATTTTCCGTGGAAGTTTTGCCATGGATCCCCATCCGGCATGCCACAGTCCAGGTGTTAGTCCCCTTGAAACAACTTTTCCATCACTATTGTGGCCAGAAAGAGTCCTTGTGGGTTTTAAAGTTCGCCTGCCTATTGAAGTCAATGGCTGTTCGCTCGGTTCGCGAACAGTAGCGGAAGTTTGAGTCCGCCGTTTGCGAACCGAAATTTTTAGGTTCGCGACATCACTAATGAAGACTTCTCCCGCTAAGTGAATCTTCGGGGGTTAGTGTTAGGATTTTTTTAAGGGTGTATTGGGTGGGTTTATTTTTAGATTAGGGACTTAGGGCCGCAATAGAGCTAAATGCCCTTTTAATGGCAAAGCCCATACAAATGCCCTTTTCAGGGCAATGGGGAGCTTAGGTTTTTTTAGTTAGTATTTTATTTGGGGGGTTGGCTGTGTGGGTGGTGGGTTTTACTGTGGGGGAAGTGTTTGTATTTTTTTTTACAGGAAAAAGAGCTGATTTCTTTGAGGCAATGCCCCGCAAGAGGCCCTTTTAAGGGCTATTGGTAGTTTAGTTTAGGCTAGGGTTTTTTTTTATTGGGGGGGGGGGCTTTTTTTATTTTGATAGGGCTATTAGATTAGGTGTAATTAGTTTAAAGATCTGTAATTTGTTTTTTATTTTCTGTAATTTAGTGTTTTTTGTGATTTAGCTAATTTAATTAAATTTATTTAATTGTATTTAATGTTTAATTTAATGGAGCGGAAGATTAGGGGTTAATAAGTATAATGTAGGTGGTGGCGATGTTAGGGGTGGCAGATTAGGGGTTAATAATATTTAACTAGTGTTTGCGAGGCAGGAGTGTGGCGGTTTAGGGGTTAATATGTTTATTCTAGTGGCGGCAATGTCCGGAGCGGCAGATTAGGGGTTAATAATTTTATTTTAGTGTTTGTGATGCGGGAGGGCCTTGGTTTAGGGGTTAATATGTAGTTTATGGGTGTTAGTGTACTTTTTAGCACTTTAGTTATGAGTTTTATGCTACGGCGTTGTAGTGTAAAACTCATAACTACTGACTTTAAAATGCGTTAGGGATCTTGGAAGTAGAGGCTGTACTGCGCACTTTTTGGCCTCCCAGGACAGACTCGTAATACCGGCGCTATGGAAGTCCCATAGAAAAAAGACTTTACGAAATTTACGTAGGTCGGTTTGCGTAGGTTGGTTTGTACAGGTGTTATCCTTTTTATTAAACTTTGTAGATCTTGTTCAGAGGGCGCCTTATCCAACATGTTCTGCAGCATATTTTCAATTTTAGAAAACTGAAGATCATGCTTGTCTGGAGGGCTGTCGATCCACATGGCGATAGTCTCTTTCAGTGTCACCGCTTGCTGTATATTTGTAATATGGTTCGTGGTGAGATTAGAGGTAAAGGTTCGTGTTATTGTGAGATTGGTAGGAGTAATTTGTACTGCAAGTTATTGCTAAGAAGATCAGTAAGGCAGGTACCTTCTGCCAGCACTGTAAACGCAGGAAGTCCTGAGGGGGGTTGGTTACCATTTAATAGGCCGCCGCCATCGGTCTTAATCCTCTGAACTGTGGCCCTGATTTCATAAAAACAGCCTTTAAGAGTTGAAATGTAGCCACCACTTGCTTGGTGATTATTGTGTATGTAGTAGCTTGGGTAATTTAGCTGTTAGTTTATCTAAAATCAGCGGATTATAGTAGATTCTTTCAGAGCTCTCAGTAAGTGCATCCAGTCAGGTACGCTATTCGGACATGCCCCCAGGTCATTGTTTTTTTTAATGGTAAGTTAAATGAAAAATAAACTGAAAAATCATTTGCAATAAACTTATATATGCAATGACTTGTACACATGCTACAAACAAATACAACAAACACCTATTATACATTAATTCATTGCAGTAAATGCAATGTATCTAAACACTTTAATTATGCTACATTTACTTTGCAGTGCATATGCACATGACAATAGTTCAAATTGAAATGTCTATATCATAAGAATTACAAATTGTTTTTTCTTACCTCTAATGAACGCGCTGATCCAAAAGCTTTGTTGGTTAAATCTCTGACATTAGTTTCGTATTTTTTTTATATAGAAAGACAGTATTATGTGGATATTATGCCACTGAGGGGTCATACATATATAGCTAGAACCCGTTTTTTATATTATGTCAAAAATTCCAAGTACAGTTTTTTTTAACTTTATTTTTTATTTATTTTCTAAGAATACAATCATAAAAAAGAAAACAATAAGCATTTCGCAATCCCCTTTCATGCTCACATATTTTAATAAAATAAAACTACTGGTAATATATATATATATATACAGGGAGTGCAGAATTATTAGGCAAATGAGTATTTTGACCACATCATCCTCTTTATGCATGTTGTCTTACTCCAAGCTGTATAGGCTCGAAAGCCTACTACCAATTAAGCATATTAGGTGATGTGCATCTCTGTAATGAGAAGGGGTGTGGTCTAATGACATCAACACCCTATATCAGGTGTGCATAATTATTAGGCAACTTCCTTTCCTTTGGCAAAATGGGTCAAAAGAAGGACTTGACAGGCTCAGAAAAGTAAAAAATAGTGAGATATCTTGCAGAGGGATGCAGCACTCTTAAAATTGCAAAGCTTCTGAAGCGTGATCATCGAACAATCAAGCGTTTCATTCAAAATAGTCAACAGGGTCGCAAGAAGCGTGTGGAAAAACCAAGGCGCAAAATAACTGCCCATGAACTGAGAAAAGTCAAGCGTGCAGCTGCCAAGATGCCACTTGCCACCAGTTTGGCCATATTTCAGAGCTGCAACATCACTGGAGTGCCCAAAAGCACAAGGTGTGCAATACTCAGAGACATGGCCAAGGTAAGAAAGGCTGAAAGACGACCACCACTGAACAAGACACACAAGCTGAAATGTCAAGACTGGGCCAAGAAATATCTCAAGACTGATTTTTCAAAGGTTTTATGGACTGATGAAATGAGAGTGAGTCTTGATGGGCCAGATGGATGGGCCCGTGGCTGGATTGGTAAAGGGCAGAGAGCTCCAGTCCGACTCAGACGCCAGCAAGGTGGAGGTGGAGTACTGGTTTGGGCTGGTATCATCAAAGATGAGCTTGTGGGGCCTTTTCGGGTTGAGGATGGAGTCAAGCTCAACTCCCAGTCCTACTGCCAGTTTCTGGAAGACACCTTCTTCAAGCAGTGGTACAGGAAGAAGTCTGCATCCTTCAAGAAAAACATGATTTTCATGCAGGACAATGCTCCATCACACGCGTCCAAGTACTCCACAGCGTGGCTGGCAAGAAAGGGTATAAAAGAAGAAAATCTAATGACATGGCCTCCTTGTTCACCTGATCTGAACCCCATTGAGAACCTGTGGTCCATCATCAAATGTGAGATTTACAAGGAGGGAAAACAGTACACCTCTCTGAACAGTGTCTGGGAGGCTGTGGTTGCTGCTGCACGCAATGTTGATGGTGAACAGATCAAAACACTGACAGAATCCATGGATGGCAGGCTTTTGAGTGTCCTTGCAAAGAAAGGTGGCTATATTGGTCACTGATTTGTTTTTGTTTTGTTTTTGAATGTCAGAAATGTATATTTGTGAATGTTGAGATGTTATATTGGTTTCACTGGTAAAAATAAATAATTGAAATGGGTATATATTTGTTTTTTGTTAAGTTGCCTAATAATTATGCACAGTAATAGTCACCTGCACACACAGATATCCCCCTAAAATAGCTATAACTAAAAACAAACTAAAAACTACTTCCAAAACTATTCAGCTTTGAAATTAATGAGTTTTTTGGGTTCATTGAGAACATGGTTGTTGTTCAATAATAAAATTAATCCTCAAAAACAAAAACTTGCCTAATAATTCTGCACTCCCTGTATATATATATATATACACTGCATATAAAATGATTCCTTAAATTATCAACAAAACACAGTTTTGGTTTTAGCTCATATTTGATTCTAGTAAAATGGTTTACTTTTACTTAATCTCTCCCTCTACCATCTCTGTTGTCATTAACAAGAAGATGCTATATCATAGCTGGCTCAGAGCTACCATGGACCAAGATTACCAGTTGTGCGGTATAGCCATAGTGTACACACCACACGAAATGGGGCCGTACAGCTATTTCCATACCGCCGGTAATTACAAGTCACCATAAAACTTTCTTTTGTTGTGCGTTATGGTGTGGTAAGCCGCATACCACACAAAATCCAAGTTCCGACTTGGCGTGCTCGTGCACGTGTTCCCCCATAGAGATGAATGGAGAAAAAATGTTGGGAAAAAACCTAACACCTGCAATTGCGAAATCAATACCGGATTTCTGACCCCTAAACCCCCTTCCCCCACATCACCAACACTAAATAAACTGATTAACCTCTAAACCGCCCTCCTCCCACATCTCAACTACTAAAATAAACATATTAACCCCTAATCCGCCATCCCCCTATATTGCAACTACTAAAATAAACATATCAACCCCTAAACCACCATCCCCCCACATTGCAACAACATAAATTAAACTATTAACCCCTAAATCTAACACCCCCTAAATTTAAATTAGTTACAATATATTAACTACCTTAAAATAAATAAAAAATTACCTGTGAAAAAAATAAAATCTAAGCTTAAACTACAAAAAACTAACATTACATAAAAAAATACAAATCTAAAATTACGCAAAATAAAAAAATCTAACATTACATAAAAAAAACAACTTAACATTACATTTAAAAAAAAAAATAACATTACAAAAAATAAAAAAATTGTTACAATTTAAAAAAAATAAAAAAGCTAACTTTACAGAAAATAACAAACGAAATTATCTAAAATTAAAAAAGTTATTCCTAATCTAATTCTCCTTTGAAAACAAAAAAGCCACCCCAAGATAAAAAAAACTCTAATCTAACAATAAACTAACAATAACCCTTAAAAGGGCCTTTTGTAGGGCATTACACTAAAGATTTCCTTTGGCTCCACCCACAACCTGTGTATTTTTTCATTGCCCTAAAAATATCATCTCATTTTCCAAAATAAAATACAACCCCCAAAATAAAAAGCTAAGTGGTCTTCTGAGGCACGGATCTAGAGCAGTGGTCCTCAGCAGCGGTCATCAGCGACATGGGGGGTCCTCTTCATGCGATCATCCGCCACACACTGAAGATTGAATGCAACTTACCACTTTTATATTGGGGTACCCTTGCATTCCTATTGGCTAAAAAATTCAAATCAGCCAATAGGATGAGAGCTGCTTACATCCTATTGGCTGATTAGACTTTGATCAGCCAAAAGGATGTAGGGTTTGCATATTGAATTGGTTAAATCTGAAAAAAATCTAAATGATGATAGTTTAACATATATATGATGGTTTAAGGGACTAAAACATGTTTCTTGAAGTGACATTGCACTCATTTACTGAATAATTCATTTGGGGAACTTTGATTTTTAAGTTACAGTGTCCAAGTGTTCCACTACATATAATTTTGTGGCCTTATAAGAACATTCATATATCATATAGATATAGACATATGTCTCTTCTTTTAATGTAAGAAAGAAAATGAGGTATAGCTTGGTATTTTAGAGTTTAGTATCCCTTTAATTTAAAAGTATTACACCAGCTGCAAGGCAAGCTGAAGTTCAACACAGTAATAATAAAAAACTGAGTTAACATTATGTGGGTGGGGATTGTATGAACCTGAATACAACACTCTGAAATTATCCATAAACATGACCTCCCCATTGCAATTCGAATACATGTAATTAATACATAAATAGTTTATTATTAAAATTAATCAAATTAATTAATAAATAGATATGCATTTTATTAATTCAATCACTTTTTGCATAATTTAAGTTATGCAGAGCATGGTGGACTTTTTCTTAAAGGG
Source organism: Bombina bombina (assembly GCF_027579735.1). Taxonomy (NCBI): domain Eukaryota; kingdom Metazoa; phylum Chordata; class Amphibia; order Anura; family Bombinatoridae; genus Bombina; species Bombina bombina. Next base: position 770,858,604 of record NC_069503.1, on the reverse strand, counting down.
ACACTGAACCCAAAAAAGAGCATGCAATTTTAAGCAACTTTCTAATTTACTCCTATTATCAATTTTTCTTCGTTCTCTTGCTATCATTATTTGAAAAAGAAGGCATCTAAGCTCTTTTTTGGTTTCAGTACTCTGGACAGCACTTTTTTATTGGTGGATAAATGTATCCACCAATCAGCAAAGACAACCCAGGTTGTACACCAAAAATGGGCCGGCATCTAAACTTACATTCTTGCATTTCAAATAAAGATACTAAGAGAATGAAGAAAATTTGATAATAGGAGTAAATTAGAAAGTTGCTTAAAATTTCATGCTCAATCTGAATCACGAAATAATTTTTTTGGGTACAGTGTCCCTTTAAGGACTTGGGATATTTCAGAGAATTAGAGAACATATCCCCTGAACAATCAGTTTGTGTGGGAGTGTGAACCATGTTGCTCCTTGTCACAAGGGCAGAAAGATAATCTGTAGCAATATGGCAAATGTGTACAGTATTTCTCTGGCCCTCATGATAATGAGCACTTCTTTCCCTTTAAAAGAAAAACAGGAAAAGCAGTGTTAAGAATGGACTTTAAGATGCAGAAAATGGAAAAATATATTTAGATTTTAGATTTGTCACTCTAACAAATATGTATATTAATTCATAAGGAAATAAATAACATTTAGGATAAATAAGTCTGTAAATACAAATGCTGGGTAAAACAAAATATATGTTTGTGGTTTCTAAATAATTTTGGTCTTCAATTATATAGTTTGTGTTCATAACCAAACCAGTATTTGAAGGTGATGATTAGAAAACAAATGATTCATTTATTTAATAACAGTTCAAGTAGATACTATTTAAACTTTAAAATGCTACATACAGATTTAATGATATTTAAGATTACTATTGAACCAGTTTTTTTATGTGCTATGAGTAAGACATATCCATCCAGTGGCTAGGAAATAATACTTTATAGGTTTCATGTTGCAATTTCACCACTGTGCCTAGAAATGTATTCAGGTATCTATAAACACAAAAGTTGTAAGGGATTTTTATTTCTCTAAAAAATATTTTTTAGAAAAAGAAGCAAGAAAAATATATACACTACCAAAAACCAAATGAGTAGTTAAGCAAAAAAGAAAACATGTTTGCTGTTCTTCACACTCAGGAGACTAATATCACTTTCTGCTGTGCTTTTTGGAAATCTCATAGCAAATCCATGGGCATTAATATGGAGTTGGTCCCTCTTTACAAATATAACACTCTTCTGATTAGGCTTTTCACAAGATTTTCAAGTGTGTCTGTGGGAATTTCTGCCCTTTCATTCAAAAGAGTGTTTGTGAGGTCAAGCAGTGATGTTGGAAGATAAGGGTCTGGCTTGCAATTGGTGTTCCATCTCATCCCAAGGTGTTTAATGGGGTTGAGGTCAGGGCTCTGTGCAGTCCACTTGACGAGTTCCTCCACACCAAACTTGTCAAACCATGTCTTCATGGACCTTGCTTTGTTCACAAGGGTACGGTCATTTTGGAACAAAAAAGGCCTTTTCCAAACTGTTGACCATAGTTGGACGCACCCTTTGCCTAAAATATATTTGTATTCTGTAGTATTAGGATGACCCATCCTTTTGGCTATCCCAAAACTATGAAATTCAGCCCCAGACCATTATCCTTCCTTCTCCAAACTTACAGTTGGCACTATGCATTCCAGTAGGTAGAATTCTCCTGCCATCCACCACACACAGATTCTTCCATCAGACTGCCAGATAGTAAAGCATGATTCCTTACTCCAGAGAACAATTTTCAACTGCTCCAACTGAGTCCAGTGACGGTATGCTTTCCACAACTTCAGCTTGGCATTGTGCATTTTGATGCAAGGCTTGTGTATAACTGCTTGGCCATGGAAGCTTATTTCATAAAGCTCCTGATCCACAGTTCTTGTACTGATGTTGCTTCCAGAAGCAGCTTGGAACTCTGTAGTGAGTTATGCAACATCAGATAGGATTTTTACACATTTCAGCATTCGACGGTCCTGCTCTGTAAGTTTGCATGGCCTGTTTTGCATGGGCTGTTGTTGCTCCTAGACGCTTCTTCTTCACAATAATAACACTTACAGTTGACTAGGGCAGATATAGTAGGGCAGAAATTTCATGAACTGACTTAGCATAATTGGCTTTCTATGATAGTGTCATATTTAAAGTCACTGAGTTCTTAAATTTCATTTCAAATCCATTGTACTGCCAATGTTTGTCTATGAAGATTTCATGGCTATGTGCTGTATTTTATTCACCTGTTAGCAATGGGTGTGGCTGAAACACCTGAACTCAATAATTAGTAGGGTTGTCCACATACTTTAGGTCAAATAATGTACTTTATACCCAAATTTACATTTTACCTTTGAATGTTTTCATTTTTTAGATGCTAAAAATCAGATGCAGTAGTTAATAATGCCTCCCTATAGCCCCTACTCCAAAAGATGCTATTTTGTAGAAATATGTGCTCTATATATATATTGTAACATTTATGTTTGTTGAGTAATATATTTTCTGTTTTTATTTTAAATCCATTAGGAAGAACAGAAGGCCTTTAATGCAAATGACAGTTGAGAAATTAGATAAAACCTTTGGCCAGTGTTTCAACATTTCATTCTTTTCAGCACAGATTCCAACCCATGGGTTTCCTATGGGATAGAATCCACCAAGATCCTCTAAAGCTACTGTATTTGATGATAAATAGGCTTATTCTAACCCATGTAATCTATCAAACTAAAGTACCAAACCTCATACTGAAGCATGAGATAACATTGCTGCTTCAAAATAAAGTTTTTCAACGCACATAGCAAGGGCTTAAAATTCAGATTGACCATGATCTACGAGTTATGTGAAAGAAACAACCTAGAGTGTAACTCTCTGGGAAGGCCACTTAAGTAAATTCTTATTTTTTAATCATATTGATAACAAACAGAGAATGGGTAACTAGCTGAAAAACAAAATTACTTCTCTGAGTTGAAGTCCTCTTAAACTGTGTATAAAAGAAACAAAAAAAACCCAGTGCAACTATGACTAAAGGGTTAATCCTGATTTAATATAATTTTTGCTAAAAGTGAAACTTACATGAGAACTATGATTGAAAACAAGTCACAGTGAGAGCTTAACATTTATCAAAATGGCCGATGCCGCTCAGCATAGATCAGATCCTCAGATGTTGTCAGTGGGGATATGGTGGCCTACATTGGACAAAGCTGCTCTATACTTCTCTTTTTTCTGAAGAAGAACTTTCTCAAGAGCAAGCGTGTTTAATTAATGGAAATCAGAATTTTTAAAAAATTATAATGTTACCTGCTTTTGATTCGGAACAAATGAAGATATGCAATATAGAACTAACAGTATAATAATATATTCAAATCCAAGTAATCTATTAAGCAAACATATTTTATAACAAAATTCCATAACTATATATGGCCTGTTTAATAATTTCTAAAATATGAAATTATGTACAATAAATGTCACCTGTTCAGATAAAACAATTGTTTCCTGATTGTAGTGGTAGGTGTTGGAGGGTTTGTGGCAAAGTGGGCACAATGTTTCATATATGGTGGGGATGTCAGGAGTTTCGCCCTTTTTGGAATGAAGTTCAACATTTTATGAAATTAGTATTTAGGAACGGTTTCCCACTATCAGCATGTGGATTGAACAGGTGGAACATAGCCTACCTTTTGAAGAATACAGTTACTTCACACTTAAAAAATTAGATATGTTCCTTAATATAAAGTTTAAATGGTAATCCATTTGGAGGTAATTTGAGGGAGCAGGAGGGGGGAATATGCCAATATAAGACCTGAATGCAGGACTTGGGGGCAGGTGGGGGAATGCAGAACTTGGGGGCAGGTGGGGGGTCCTGTTGTGGGGGAGTGGTGGGGAGACCGTTCTGACTAGATATATTTGAAATATTTTAATAGCTAATGTATGAACTAAACAATATTGGACATTTCTTGGTTGTCAGAGGTTTCTCCAAATGGATGTATGTTTACACTTGTAAACTGTGAAATGTGTATATCCTCATCTTGTTAATAAAAGTTATTGTATGTTGATTTATGTTTTTTCAATAAAAAAAAGAATATAAAACATTTTGATATAGTAATATAAATTTTTCCTCAATCTAAGGCAAGTGGCGGTAATGCATAAAACAAGGTGTTAATTGTTTCACACTGAACTGGTATTAAATATTACAGAAACGTTTTGTGTACTATACAAGTTGTTTTATGCACCTTTAAAGGGACACTGTACTGTAACATTTGTTTCCCTTTAATGTGTTCCAAATTACCTGTTATATATACTGCAGAGTATTAAATGTATGGAAAATTGTTCCTACATGTTTATTTCTGTATTTGAAAACATTTTATTTTGTTATTTAACCCCTTAATGACCAAGGACGTACGCCACACGTCCTCAAAAAAAATACAGTTAATGACCGAGGACGTGTGGCGTACGTCCTTGGTCTGGAAAGCAGCTGGAAGCGATCCTGCTCGCTTCCAGCTGCTTTCCGGTTATTGCAGTGATGCCTCGATATGGAGGCATCCTGCAATAACCCCCCTTGGCCATCCGATGCAGAGAGAGCCACTCTGTGGCCCTCTCTGCACCGGACATCGATGGCCGGTATCGTTGGTGGGTGGGAGCAAGTCTGGGAGGCGGGTGGGCGACCATTGATGTGCCGAGTGGAGAGAAGGGGGGCGGGATCGGGGGCGGAATCGTCGGAAGCGCGCACGGGAGAGCGCACGCGTGCACGGGGGGGCAGCGGGCAGGCGCGTGCACGGGGCGGGAGCGGGAGGGAACCGCTACACCACGGAAAAATAAGGCTGTGAAAAGTTAAAATAAAAAGTTTTAAAATATTACAAATAAACAGCTAAGGGATCTGGAAGGGGTGGGGGGATGGTCTTGGGGGGGGAAAGCTACACTACAGAAAAGGGATTTTTTTTAAAAAAAAAAGGCACATTTGTTACTAAACTGGGTACTGGCAGACAGCTGCCAGTACCCAAGATGGCGCCCATTAAGGCAGAGGGGGAGGGTTAGAGAGCTGTTTGGTGGGGGATCAGTGAGGTTGGGGACTAAGGGGGGATCCTACACAGCAGCATATGTAAATATGCCAAAAAAACCCAAAAAAAAAGCCCAAGTATAGCTTTTATTTTAGTACTGGCAGAGTTTCTGCCAGTACTTAAGATGGCGGGGACAATTGTGGGGTGGGGGAGGGAAGAGAGCTGTTTGGGAGGGATCACGGGGTCTCATGTTTCAGGTGGGAGGCTGAGCTCTACACTAAAGCTAAAATTAACCCTGCAAGCTACATAATTAACCCCTTCACTGCTAGCCATAATACACGTGTGAAATGCAGCGGCATTTGGCGGCCTTCTAATTACCAAAAAGCAACGCCAAAGCCATATATGTCTGCTATTTCTGAACAAAGGGGATCCCAGAGAAGCATTTACAACCATTTGTGCCATAATTGCACAAGCTGTTTGTAAATGATTTCAGTGAGAAACCAAAAATTGTGAAAAATTTAACGTTTTTTTTAATTTGATCGCATTTGGCGGTGAAATGGTGGCATGAAATATACCAAAATTGGCCTAGATCAATACTTGGGGTAGTCTACTACACTACACTAAAGCTAAAAGTATCCCTAAAAGCTCCCTACATGCTCCATAATTAACCCCTTCACTGCTGGGCATAATACACGTGTAGTGCGCAGTGGCATTTAGCAGCCTTCTAATTACTAAAAAGCAACGCCAAAGCCATATATGTCTGCTATTTCTGAACAAAGGGGATCCCAGAGAAGCATTTACAACCATTTAAGCCATAATTGCACAAGCTGTTTGTAAATAATTTCAGTGAGAAACCAAAAGTTTGTGAAAAAAATAGTAAAAAAGTGAACGATTGTTTGTATTTAATCGCATTTGGCGATGAAATAGTGGCATGAAATATACCAAAATGGGCCTAGATGAATACTTTGGGATGTCTACTAAAAAAAAATATACACATGTCAATGGATATTCAGAGATTCCTGAAAGATATTAGTGTTCTAATGTAACTAGCGCTAATTTTGAAAAATAATGGTTTGGAAATAGCAAAGTGCTACTTGTATTTATGGCCCTATAACTTACAAAAAAAGCAAAGAACATGTAAACATTGGGTATTTCTAAACTCAGGACAAAATTTAGAAACCATTTAGCATGGGTGTTTTTTGGTGGTTGTAGATGTGTAACAGATTTTGGGAGTCAAAGTTAGAAAAAGTGTGTTTTTTTCAATTTTGTCCTCATATTTTATAATTTTTTTATAGTAAATTATAAGATATGATGAAAATAATGGTATCTTTAGAAAGTCCATTTAATGGCGAGAAAAACGGTATATAATATGTGTGGGTACAGTAAATGAGTAAGAGGAAAATTACAGCTAAACACAAACACCGCAGAAATGTAAAAATAGCCTTGGTCCCAAACGGACAGAAAATGGAAAAGTGCTGTGGTCATTAAGGGGTTAAACATGGCCTAGGACATGTATCGACACAACAATGGGCTGAGCCTGCAAGTATTTGAAAAAAGGATCCAAGGAACAAAAAAAATATATTAAAAAGTCAATACTTTATTCAAAGTTAAAACACATGGGCATCAAAGAAATAGCGTAGAGAAACAAAGAGCAGGTCTTACGCGTTTCGGAAGGATTCAGCGGTAATCATAGACCATACATGCTCACAGGTGATACAAGTTTATATATCTTACACAATTTACCCATTGGTTAAAAAATCACACACCTTCTAGATACCATTTCTATAATTAAAGGGATCACCACACAAAAATATTTTGGGCATCTTAACACCCCTTACTTAATGGCTGTAAGTGGGAATATAAACAGCTTATTCTAAATAAATGCATATATATACATACTAATATAGTGGAAGAAATAAACGGATAGTAAATTAATACTGAACTTTTCGTTAGCATAAAGAATTCTAAGGTATAGTAAGCAATATTTGAATTGATGAGCAGAAAAAACAGCAAAATTATCACGGCTCATGTAGGATATCAAAATACAAATAAATAAATAAACGCTAATGGCTCAATACCTCACACCAAGATACTAAACTCACTGTTATAAACACATATATTGAAAGATCATTTTGAATGAAATTCATAGTGAGTTCTCCCAAAAATTTATAAGATCATTTTCAGAATTGAACCCATCAGGTTTCAGTGTGCATAATTTATGGATCCAATAGACCTCTTGTCGGGCCAAAATAGGCCATTTATCACCACCTCTAGGGTTTTTATTAATAATTTCTATGGCATTCCATTCAAAACTGCACACATTGCCATGATGGATATCAATAAAATGACTTGCAAGATCCGAACAGTGATACTCATTCCTGATGTACCCCAGATGTTCACTTATACAAGTACAAATATCACGGGTAGTCATACCCACGTACTGTAATTTATGATCCGTGCAACCAATGAGGTATACCACGAACGAAGAAGAGCAATTAATACATCCTCTAGTATCAAACTCCTGATTCGTGACATAAGAACTAAAGGAACTGCCTATCTTAACATGTTCACAGGCTTTACAGTTCTTTCCACATCTGTAGGTTCCATTATGCCTTAGCCAGGAACTTTGACTAACGGGTTTACGTAGCTGACTAGGTGAAATCAAGTTACCAAGTGTAAGGTTCTTTTTGTAGGTAAACCTACATCCACCTTTGACCACATCTTTTAGAATATCATCTCCATACAAGATAGGTAAATACTTTTTAACTATATTGCAAATTTGGTAATATTGGTTTGAGTACCTAGTAATGAAATTGGGTTTATTACCAAATTTAGTTTTCTTACCACTAGATTTCCCCGCTCCCTGAAGGAGACTACTCCTGTCACTCTCTGCTGCTAGTATCTGAGCCTGTTTAATAACCTTATTACAATAACCCCGTTTACAGAGTCTAGCACCCAAGTTTTTACATTCAGAATTAAAGACTTGTTCATTAGAGCAAATCCTTCTAGTCCTCAAAAATTGTCCCTTCGCGATACCCTGAAATACATGTTTCGGGTGGGAGCTAGATGAATGTAAAATTGAGTTTCCAGCAATGGGTTTACGAAACAATTGCGTCTCAATTTTCCCAGAATGCCAATCCATTGCTAATTCTACATCCAAAAAATGTATTTTGTTTTTTTGCCATTCATAGGTGAACTGAATATCAGGGATACAGGAGTTCAAATATTCAACAAATCCCTTGGCCTCAGAGGAATTAAATTCAGTTAGAAAAATAAGATCGTCTATAAATCTTTTGTAGCAAATAACTCCCCTGGATGGATCAATCTCATGTCCAAAGAGGTATTTATTCTCAAACCAGCCCATAAATAAATTAGCATATGAGGGGGCGAATTTCGCCCCCATGGCTGTACCTCTTAATTGGACATAATATGATCCCTCAAACAGGAAGTAGTTACGCTCCAAGAGAAAACGGATAGATCTAATGATAAATTCTTTAGTTTCATTAGAGTAGTTAGTAAGCAAATTCAGGAAAAAAGCCACAGCTTCCAGCCCCAAAGTGTGTGGTATTGAGGTGTACAAAGCCACCACATCTACTGTAAGCCAACTCATATTTTCCACCACCTGCACAGTCTCAACAATATTCAACAAATGTGTAGTATCTCGCAGAAAGCTAGGAAGAGAAGTAACCAAAGGCTGCAGGATACTGTCAATCCACTCTGACAGGTGTTCAAACAAAGAACCAATCCCAGCAACAATTGGTCTTCCCTTAATATTAACTACACTCTTGTGAGTCTTGGGCAGGTGGTGGAAAATAGGAGTGATAGGGTCAGAAATATACAAGAACTCAAATGTATCTTTATCAATAATACCAAGGTGTAGACCATCATCCAAAAGATCTCTTAACTGTTTTTGAAAACATAGCGTAGGATTTCTACTTAGTACCTTGTAAGAGGATGAATCACTGAGCTGACGTTCAGCTTCCAACATATACATCTGTCTGTCCATTACAACAATATTCCCTCCTTTATCAGAGTTTTTCACCACAATAGACAAATTGTTTTGCAATGAACTAATGGCCTCTTTTTCCTTCCTAGTCAAATTAGAGTACTGGTCCCTAGATGTATTATCCAACTTTTTTAGATCCTCAAGAACCCTTTTATGGAAACATTCAAGTACTCTACCTCTGGATTGAACCGGATAGAATCTTGATCTATTTTTAAATTTAGGAGGACATTGTGATAAGGAATCCATAGCTTGTTCAAACTCCAAATCCTGGAGCGATGCTAAATCACACATGTCCCTAAATTGAAAAAGAGAATCAATGTTGGTAGAACTAACATCTTCAACATAAGTGGAGTCATTAGCTTGTTCAGCATCATTAAAATGTCTACGTAGGGTAAGGTTTCGTATGAACCTATTTAAATCCAGAATAGTTTGAGGAGACATTAATAACCAGATTATCATTTACTTCTTTGTAAGCTCCCTGAGAGCATATCTGTTCATTCCTCTCTGGTTACCTGTATTCTCTGTCCCTTTGTATTATTAGGGGCATTATCCTGTAATTTATCAGAACTGGTACTCACAGATTGTTTAGATTGCTTGCTACTGTTGTCACTACTTTTAGTACTTACACCTTTGGGTATTGTACCTGTCGAACTCTGTAGGTTTAGTAATCTCAGTGTGTGTAGTAGTTTTAGTGTTCCTATCTACTTGTATGATGTCATTTGCTTCCTGTTGTCTATCTCCAATGTGATTATTGGTCAAATCAGATTCACTTTCTGAATTTGACCCTTCCTCATAAGAGGTAGAAAAATTAGACAAGGAGTCATCATCTGTACTCACATTTCCATTATCCTTAAAAGATACTTTTTTCTGGTTCTTATTCTTTTTCCTCCACCTTCTACGTTTATTACCCTTATTACCTTCACTGCTAAAAGTATCTGATACCTGATCATCTCTCTGGTTAAATGGTAATGCTCTACGTCTGTGTACTCTATACCATAAAAAGACATTCCCTGTGGAATAGTCCTTTTGATCACGTAAAAATTTCACATGTTTGGCCTGTATAATTTCATTTTTGTTACTTTCAATAACCTCCTGCAACATTTTATCATATTCACCATAACCAGCATCTAATTGGTGACCATTTAACTCCTGCTGTAACTGAATAATTTCATTTCTAACAGTAGCCAATTGTTCAGATTTAAATTTAACCAGCATCACCACAAGCCTAATTGAACACTCAGATAGAATACTGTTCCATTCCTTAATAAAATCTTGGTCATAGACCTCAAATGTTGGAAATTTCTTAACCCTTAGGCCCCTCGGTATCATATTTAAAGAGACATATTTGTTCATTATCCATGTGTCAAATTTGAGTCTCAATTCTTTAAGACGTAAAAGTTCCAAGGAGTGAAAAAGATCACTCAGATCTACTAAGAAATTTGATATTTTTCAAACTATTCTGGATTTAAATAGGTTCATACGAAACCTTACCCTACGTAGACATTTTAATGATGCTGAACAAGCTAATGACTCCACTTATGTTGAAGATGTTAGTTCTACCAACATTGGTTCTCTTTTTCAATTTAGGGACATGTGTGATTTAGCATCGCTCCAGGATTTGGAGTTTGAACAAGCTATGGATTCCTTATCACAATGTCCTCCTAAATTTAAAAATAGATCAAGATTCTATCCGGTTCAATCCAGAGGTAGAGTACTTGAAAGTTTCCATAAAAGGGTTCTTGAGGATCTAAAAAAGTTGGATAATACATCTAGGGACCAGTACTCTAATTTGACTAGGAAGGAAAAAGAGGCCATTAGTTCATTGCAAAACAATTTGTCTATTGTGGTGAAAAACTCTGATAAAGGAGGGAATATTGTTGTAATGGACAAACAGATGTATATGTTGGAAGCTGAACATCAGCTCAGTGATTCATCCTCTTACAAGGCACTAAGTAGAAATCCTACGCTATGTTTTCAAAAACAGTTAAGAGATCTTTTGGATGATGGTCTACACCTTGGTATTATTGATAAAGATACATTTGAGTTCTTGTATATTTCTGACCCTATCACTCCTATTTTCCACCACCTGCCCAAGACTCACAAGAGTGTAGTTAATATTAAGGGAAGACCAATTGTTGCTGGGATTGGTTCTTTGTTTGAACACCTGTCAGAGCGGATTGACAGTATCCTGCAGCCTTTGGTTACTTCTCTTCCTAGCTTTCTGCGAGATACTACACATTTGTTGAATATTGTTGAGACTGTGCAGGTGGTGGAAAATATGAGTTGGCTTACGGTAGATGTGGTGGCTTTGTACACCTCAATACCACACACTTTGGGGCTGGAAGCTGTGGCTTTTTTCCTGAATTTGCTTACTAACTACTCTAATGAAACTAAAGAATTTATCATTAGATCTATCCGTTTTCTCTTGGAGCGTAACTACTTCCTGTTTGAGGGATCATATTATGCCCAATTAAGAGGTACAGCCATGGGGGCGAAATTCGCCCCCTCATATGCTAATTTATTTATGGGCTGGTTCGAGTATAAATACCTCTTTGGACATGAGATTGATCCATCCAGGGGAGTTATTTGCTACAAAAGATTTATAGACGATCTTATTTTTCTAACTGAATTTAATTCCTCTGAGGCCAAGGGATTTGTTGAATATTTGAACTCCTGTATCCCTGATATTCAGTTCACCTATGAATGGCAAAAAAACAAAATACATTTTTTGGATGTGGAATTAGCAATGGATTGGCATTCTGGGAAAATTGAGACTCAATTGTTTCGTAAACCCATTGCTGGAAACTCAATTTTACATTCATCTAGCTCCCACCCGAAACGTATTTCAGGGTATCGCGAAGGGACAATTTTTGAGGACTAGAAGGATTTGCTCTAATGAACAAGTCTTTAATTCTGAATGTAAAAACTTGGGTGCTAGACTCCGTAAACGGGGTTATTGTAATAAGGTTATTAAACAGGCTCAGATACTAGCAGCAGAGAGTGACAGGGGTAGTCTTCTTCAGGGAGTGGGGAAATCTAGTGGTAAGAAAACTAAATTTGGTAATAAACCCAATTTCATTACTAGGTACTCAAACCAATATTACCAAATTTGCAATATAGTTAAAAAGTATTTACCTATCTTGTATGGAGATGATATTCTAAAAGATGTGGTCAAAGGTTGATGTAGGTTTACCTACAGAAAGAGCCTTACACTTGGTAACTTGATTTCACCTAGTCAGCTACGTAAACCCGTTAGTCAAAGTTCGTGGCTAAGGCATAATGGAACCTACAGATGTGGAAAGAACTGTAAAGCCTGTGAACATGTTAAGATAGGCAGTTCCTTTAGTTCTTATGTCACGAATCAGGAGTTTGATACTAGAGGATGTATTAATTGCTCTTCTTCGTTTGTGGTATACCTCATTGGTTGCACAGATCATAAATAACAGTACGTGGGTAAGACTACCCGTGATATTTGTACTCGTATACGTGAACATCTGGGGTACATGAGGAATGAGTATCACTGTTCGGATCTTGCAAGTCATTTTATTGATATCCATCATGGCAATGTGTGCAGTTTTAAATGGAATGCCATAGAAATTATTAATAAAAACCCTAGAGGTGGTGATAAAAGGC
>NC_069503.1:770490954-770540954 GCF_027579735.1 Bombina bombina | reverse complement strand
GCGCAAAAGAGAGAGGGGAGAGAGCGCAAAAGAGAGGGCGGAGAGAGAGATCTCAAAAGAGAGGGGGAGAGAGAGCAAAAGAGAGGGGCAGGGAGAGAGCGCAAGGGGTGGGACCACTGTACCCTGCAAAAAATGGCCCGTGTGAACGGGCTTTAGGATTAGTCATTTACATAATGGTGCAGACCCAATAATAAATATATTTATTAAAAAACAAAAGAAAGACACTATAGATATGAAAGTCTATGTGTAAAAGAAAGGGAATTCAGCACATTTATTTTTAATTATCAATTCTTCTCTGAGAAAAAACAGAAAATACATGCTGTCATCAGAGCACAAATGCATATATCCTACAACCTAATGTGAAAAAGGGGTAATTAGTGCCAAAATGCTATATAACGAAACACATATACAAAATAGGTGAACAATCTTACAAAAATAAAACCACTCTGAGGAGAGAATTGACATGCAACACCCTGCTGAACCAAACCCTATATGTAATAGGTATTGTCTGGCCAGGTATTTTGTGGGGATCTATGCATGTATATCATTCATGTTAACATGATTATTTGATGGAGCTCATTAGTAGGAAAAAGTTCATCCTTATAGTGATGCAATACCAGAAAAGCTTGTTAATAAGCAAAGGAGCAATGCAAGTTCCATGCAAGTTATAGGTAAGCAGTTGTTAGTAAAGATGCAGCAAAAACTTCATTAGCTGAAGCAAGCTGATTTTTTTAGTACTCACACAATGTCCCAGCAAGTGTAACAGTCGCCACACTTCAATAGGCAATATAGTATATAATGTATACAAATTGAGCAAGAGTTGCCACAGATGTAATATCGGATCACCTGCTGTACATCAGATTTTGCAGGCTCCACATTTAGCAGCTACCGATATTACCAAACTGAATACCTCTCCTTGTGACCGTGTGTCACTACCGGATACCTCTCCTTGTGACCGTGTGTCACTATTGCCTTGCTTTCAAAAGAGATCCTGTGTCATTCTCTCTTCCAGGCCTTTTACTTGTCAGCATACAAGTTGGTAGAAAGCCGTAATGAAATTCGCCAAGTGGTATCGCAGCACACCATCGAAATACAGGTTTCCTCAAACAGAGTGGGAAGCCATGTCTACGCGCGTTTCACTCCCATTGGCTGAACAATGGAGCTTCGTCAGGGCATATCAATGTTACTAGGCTACCTGCAATTTATTGGACTTAACATGCCCAGCCCTCAAACGAACAAGTGAAATGTTATTGGACCAAAATTACAACACAAGATATTTCTCGGCACCACAAATTAAAAAGGTAGTGCACTTACATGTTGCTTATTAAGTCCAATGAACAAACAATGTGGAAAGATATTTATTGTGATGTTACTTATACAAGCAAATACTCTCAAATTCACATATTGTTTAGAACTAGATTATAGGTACATTTATTAAGGACACTCTTATTTTGAGGAAGAGAAATATATATATATATATATATATATATATATATATATATATATATATATATATATAAAAACTTTAGACTATTAACAGAACATTAATACCATTCAAAAAGACTGGTACCTTCTCATCACTAAAGAAATCCAATATATAAATATACATTTTATTCAATGTTAATTATTTATTTATTTGTAGCCAATAGGGCAGGAAGCCAAGTCTCAAAAAATCGCCCAAGTAAAAATATATATTCCAAACTTGGCAAATACTTTTCTTATGGCTAATTAAATCAAAATAAAACTAGACCTTTATATATTGAAATATTTTTAACATAGCTAGTGCATAGAATTAATACATCTATAAATTATATCATTCCTATTCATCAAGAATCATTGCCATTAGTATTAGGCACTCTTACAATTGTTCTAGCTAACTATTTAATGTACTCTTTTATCTCTTACATCTATAAATTGAACTATTACCCTAAAAAACATGAATAGTGTATTTTCTCATTTAAACCATGGGGTGATAAAGTTTTTAAATTATATATCCATCTTGATTCCTTTTTTTAGGAGGCAATTGTCATCATCACCACCTCTTCCATTAATGATACCTTTTGTCTATCCCTATAAATCTTAGTGATTCCGGATTGCTTTCATGGTAGTCTAAGAAGTGTCTAGCTATACTGCTATCCATATTTTTTAGAAAAAGTGTGTGTTTTTTCAATTGTTTCATCATATTTTATATTTTTATAGAGGTATCGTCAGTTGATGTGGCCAGAGAAATGATAGTCTATAGATAACTTCATCATAGGATCCAACAGAATATCACAAAGCTCATAAGGTTATGGATATTGTATGAGGTATGCTATTTTGCCTGTGCCCCCTATATTGAATACACCTAACTTGACTTGGTATGTGAGACCCCAATTTTTGGGATTAGAGGAACGGCGGGTATGTCATTGAACTAAGTTGAGAGGCAGGGGCTTACTAGTGGTTTGATCACGTGGTGCTGTCTGTAATTACTGACATGTGTCCACTGGGATCTGTTATTGTTTTTGATAGTCCAGATATGGGTCATCTGACTTTCGTGGTGGCTTGGAGTGAGAATAGGGATATACATTTCTATATGGATAGCAATGTTGGTACACGGATCAAAGGGGTTGATGTGACAACTTGATGCGTGCGTATTAGATCCGCTATGTGTTGCGGTTTGTTTTTTCTTTCATGATCACAGTGCTGTTTGGTTTATGGGCGGTTTAGAGGTGTGCCCTTACAGGCCTATGTGATCGGGAGGAGTTGGCTCATGAGTCTATGTTGATTGGTGGCTGCTCCTATGGGTTCGTCCATTTAAGAGCCGCGTGTGTCACTTCCGGTATCATGGTTAGCACTGCTGTAATGGGAGTTCTGAGTGTATAATGCGTGCTGCAAAGTAAGTGCAGGCTTATTATTCTATTATTTTTTGTTTGTGGGTATTGTGCATTTAAGCTGTATTTGAGTGCTGGATTGATCACATAGTTGGTGGCTATAGTCATAGGGGCCTATCTATCAAGCTCCGAATGGAGCTTGATGCCCCGTGTTTCTGGCGAGCTTGCAGGCTCACCAGAAACAGCAGTTTTGAAGCAGTGGTCACAAAGACCACAGCTCCATAACATGTCCGCCTGCTCTGAGCAGGCGGACAGACATCACCAGAAATCAACCCGATCCAGTATGATTGGGTTGATTGACACCCCCCATTGTCCGCGAGTCTGCAGGGGGCGGCGTTGCACCAGCAGCTCTTGTGAGCTGCTGGTGCAGTGCTGAATATGGCGAGCGTATTGCTCGTCATATTCAGCAAGGTCTGGCGGACCTGATCCGCACTGTCGGATCAGGTCCGCCAGACCTTGATAAAGGCCATAGAATACTATGCGTTTTAATTATGGCATTTTGCGGATGGAGTATGATACGGTGTATTTCTTTGGTGAAATAAATAGTATTTGTATTTAATATTTGGGCTGATATTACCTATTCAAATATTTGTGTTTAGTTATCTTTTGCAAGTGTTGCGCTTATGGGGGTTATTGATTATATGGCTAACTATTTTAGCCATAGAAATATAGGCGCCTTCATTTTGTTGTATATGTTGTTTCAAAGGGGGTATTGATGGTTTGATGATAGTATTAGCATCCACGTTTTTGAATATTGTTGCAGTTCCTCTTGATATACCAGTATATTAGGTATTGGCATTTGCTTTGTGATCCTTTCGCTGATTTATGGATTTATACAAACCTTATATACTTCTTTTACTTTTTTTTTTTATCTGTACTCAAGTAAGGATGTTATATGATTAAGTATGTATATAAGAGGTATATTCAGTAGGGGATCATTTGACAAATAAAGAATTTACCCAGTGTGGATAGGTTTCTATGTTGTCTCTGTTCTAACGTTGTTTGTGGATGTTTTGATTTATGAAATGTTTTATTTCAGTATTCTAGGGTGTGTATTACCTATTTATTTCTTGTTCCCTTGGTTTTTTATTTTTTATTTTTATTTTAGTATACTCTGATATGGGCTAGTGTGTTGTTCAGTGTGTGGTGATGGGTTATCACTGTTATATATAATTCTCAACATGTATTTTTTATTCTATGTAACTAGATTACAATGGTACATTTTGCATTTTTCCTTTTTGTTAACAGATTGTTTACTGTCTTGAAGAAGGCCCATAAATGGGTCGAAATGTTGACTTCTACAAATAATGTACAAATAACTTGGAAATAAAGATATACTGTTTGTTGCTTAATAAATCCTGTGAGTGCCATCCTACATTTGGACATAAATATATATATCATATAGTGGAATACCAGCACTATCTGTTCCTTTTGGGCAAGTCGGGGTGCTCTCAGGTATATGCAAGAAGAATGTCCAGAGAGAGCACTCGCCATGTATAAAAAGTGTTTAATATTAGAGTTAACGTTTTCGGGGAACAACCCCCGTCCTCAGACTCCTGTGAATAAACAAGTTGTTTATTCACAGGAGTCTGAGGACGAGGTTTGTTCCCGTTTTTTCGTATCCATTATTTATTCATATGCATTATTCTATAACTTAGTTCAGAATAGAATAATGCATATGAAATAAGAATGGATCCGAAAAAACGAATGGATCCGAAAAAAACTAACGGATCCGAAAAAACTAACGGATCCGAAACTGATTTAACGGAATGTAACTAATTTGCCGAAACTATTTTTTTTTTAAAACTTAACTAAAAAATAAATTTGCTGAAACACAATTATTTTTTAACTAATTGAAAACGAAACAAAATAAACCAAATTTTTCAGCGGCGCACATGTCTAGATATTGCACAAAAAAATTATAAAGGCTCAAATATATGAGGTCTCAAGCTATATATGTCTTTATAAGTATACATATCTATTTATGTATATATATGTTTATATATGTATTTACAGACATATTTATACATATAAACACATGAATATATAAATACACACATAAAACATATATATATATATATATATATATATATATATATATATATATATATATATATATATATATATATATATATACGGGAGTCCTTTGCAGTTAAGTAAATGAAAACATGAAAAATAATTTTTATGCAATAATCATTTTTAATAAAGTTTTTGACTATGCATTTACTGTAAATATTTCACATACCTATGTTCTGCTCATAGCAGAATATGTTCTAAGCATTTATAACTAGATATTCCTAAATATATCTGTAATTCTGTATATATCTATGCCTTTATATATTATATATATATATATATATATATATATATATATATGTATAAATATATATTGTACCAAAAACATTAGATATATGTTGAAATATGTATTTATGAAAAAATAGAACATATTCGGCTAGATTACGAGTCTTGCGTTAGCCTTAAAAAGCAGCGTTGAGGGGTCCCAACGCTGCTTTTTAACGCCCGCTGGTATTACGAGTCAGACAGGAAAGGATCTACCGCTCACTTTTTTTCCACGATTTTAGCATACCGCAAATCTCCTTACGTCAATTGCGTATCCTATCTTTTTAATGGGATTTGCCTAACGCCGGTATTACGATCGGCTGAAAAAGTGAGCGGTACACCCTCTCCTGTCAAGACTCCTACCGCATTTAAAAGTCAGTAGTTAAGAGTTTTATGGGCTAACGCCGTAACATAAAACTCTTAACTAAAGTGCTAAAAAGTACACTAACACCCATAAACTACCTATTAACCCCTAATCCGAGGCCCCCCCCACATCGGAAACACTTAACTAAAATGTTTAACCCCTAATCTGCCGACCGGACATCGCCGCCACTTTAATAAATGTATTAACCCCTAAACCGCCGCACTCCCGCCTCGCAAACACTAATTCAATTTTATTAACCCCTAATCTGCCATCCCTAACATCGCCGACACCTACCTACATTTATTAACCCCTAATCTGCCGCCCACAACGTCGCCACTACTATATTAAATTTATTAACCCCTAAACCTGTCAAAACCTAAGTCTAACCCCCCCTAACTTAAATATAATTTAAATTAAACGAAATAAATTTACCATAATTAACCCCTTAATGACTGAGGACGTGCAGGGTACGTCCTCAGAAAAAAGGCAGTTAACGCCTGAGAACGTACCCTGCACGTCCTCAGTGTGGAAAGCAGCTGGAAGCGATCCTGCTCGCTTCCAGATGCTTTCCGGTTATTGCAGTGATGCCTCGATATGGAGGCATCCTGCAATAACCTTTTCAAGCCATCCGGTGCAGAGAGAGCCACTCTGTGGCCCTCTCTGCACCGGAGATCGGTGGCTTGCTGCGTTGGTGGGTGGGAGCCGGACCGGGAGGTGGGTGGCGGCCATCGATGGCCCTGGTTATGTGAAGGGGGGCGGGATCGTGGGCTGGGGTGGCTGGGGGCGCGCACTGGCGCGCGCGTGTGCACGGGAGGGTGGGGGCGGGCGCGTGCACGGGGAGGGAGCGGGTGGGAACCGCTACACTACAGAAAATGCTGAAAATAAAAAATGTGAAAAATGTCAAAATTTTTTTACGATCAGCAAGGTGGTGGGGGTTTGTCTGTGGGGGGGGGGGAGGGGGGTTGGGGAAGCTACACTACAGAAAAAATAAATAAACAAAAAACCACTTTTTATTGCAAACTGGGTACTGGCAGACAGCTGCCAGTACCCAAGATGGCCCCCAATAAGGTAGAGGGGAGGGTTAGAGAGCGGTTTTGGGGAGGATCAGGGAGGTTGGGGGCTAATGGGGGGATCCTACACAGTAGCATATGTAAGTATTTTTTTTTTTTTAAACCCTTTTATTTTAGTACTGGCAGACTTTCTGCCAGTACTTAAGATGGCGGGGACAATTGTGGGGTGGGGGAGGGAAGGGAGCTGTTTGGGAGGGATCAGGGGGTGGGATGTGTCAGATGGGAGGCTGATCTCTACACTAAAGCTAAAATTAACCCTGCAAGCTCCCTACAAACTCCCTAATTAACCCCTTCACTGCTAGCCATAATACACGTGTGAGGCGCAGCAGGATTTAGCGGCCTTCTAATTACCAGAAAGCAACACCAAAGTCATATATGTCTGCTATTTCTGAACAAAGGGGATCCCAGACAAGCATTTACAACCATTTGTGCCATAATTGCACAAGCTGTTTGTAAATGATTTCAGTGAGAAACCTAAAATTGTGAAAAATTTTACGTTTTTTTTAATTTGATCGCATTTGGCGGTGAAATGGTGGCATGAAATATACCAAAATGTGCCTAGATCAATACTTGGGGTTGTCTACTACACTACACTAAAGCTAAAATTAACCCTACAAGCTCCCTAAAAGCTCCCTAATTAACCCCTTAACTGTTGGGCATAATACACTTGTTGTGCGCAGTGGCATTTAGCGGCCTTCTAATTACCAAAAAGCAACGCCAAAGCCATATATGTCTGCTATTTCTGAACAAAGGGGATCCCAGAGAAGAATTTACAACCATTTATGCCATAATTGCACAAGTTGTTTGTAAATAATTTCAGTGAGAAACCGAAAGTTTGTGAAAAAATTTGTGAAAAAGTGAACGATTTTTTGTATTTGATCGCATTTGGCGGTGAAATGGTGGTATGAAATATACCAAAATTGGCCTAGATCAATACTTTGGGATGTCTACTAAAAAAAAATATATACATGTCAAGGGATATTCAGGGATTCCTGAAAGATATTAGTGTTCTAATGTAACTAGCGCTAATTTTGGAAGAAAAATGGTTTGGAAATAGCAAAGTGCTACTTGTATTTATGGCCCTATAACTTGCAAAAAAAGCAAAGAACATGTAAACATTGGGTATTTCTAAACTCAGGACAAAATTTAGAAACTATTTAGCATGGGTGTTTTTAGGTGGTTTTAGATATGTAACAGATTTTGGGGGTCAAAGTTAGAAAAAGTGTGTTTTTTTCCATTTTCCCTCATATTTTATCATTTTTTTTATAGTAAATTATATGATATGATGAAAATAATGGTATCTTTAGAAAGTCCATTTAATGGCGAGAAAAACGGTATATAATATGTGTGGGTACAGTAAATGAGTAAGAAGAAAATTACAGCTAAACACAAACACCGCAAAAATGTAAAAATAGCCTTGGTCCCAAACAGACAGAAAATTGAAAAGTGCTGTGGTCATTAAGGGGTTAAATAAATTATTCCTATTTAAAACTAAATACTTACCTGTAAAATAAACCCTAAGATAGCTACAATATAACTAATAGTTACATTGTAGCTAGCTTAGGGTTTATTTTTATTTTACAGACAAGTTTGTATTTATTTTAATTAGGTACAATAGTTATTAAATAGTTAATAACTACCTAGCTAAAATAAGTACAAAAGTACCTGTAAAATAAACCCTAACCTAAGTTACAATTACACCTAACACTACCACTATAATTTAACTAATTACCTATCAGCCAATCGGAATTAAGGTAGGAAAAATCCTATTGGCTGATGCAATCAGGCAATAGGATTGACCTCCCATTCTATTGGCTGATTGGAACAGCCAAGAGAATGCAAGCTCAATCCTATTGGCTGATTGGATCAGCCAATAGGATTTTTCCTACCTTAATTTCCGATTGGCTGACATGTGTAAATTATTATTTTTCCTTAGACACTGTATGGCAGTGGTAAAACGATAATTTATGAAGGATAAACATTTTCTTGAAGCATTTATGTCAATGGAAGCCAGTATTAGTAAACCACTGTCAATATTTAGAAAATACTAAGTGAAAAAAAAAGTACTATTTAAACTGCCGGGAGATGTCAACCATTAAAAAGAAAAAAACAATTCTTAACGGCTGGTGATATTTCATTATTGGCAACTATGAAAAGCATGCTATACATTTTTATGATTGTGCAAATTTTTGTTTTTCATAAATAATTAAATTCATTATATTTTTTAAATATAGAGGTGTACTTTAGCAGTATACTAGTTTACAGTATGGTATGAATGAATTGTTTTATCAATAAAAACATCTCAGTGATTCCTTTTAATAGACTTGACACAGCTGACATTGAAATGTGAATGATACGTTTATGCAGAACACCACTTGCTATTGAGTAATTTTCTTCCATTTCTTTTGCACTGTATTGTTTAAAATTGTATATTATTTTCTTTGGCAAATTTTTGTTTAAATGGTTTAATTAATGCTTTTTTGTTTCAGGCACATGACAGACACTTGTAAGATGGATAATTTATGGGTATAGAATAAGAACACTTGAGGGCCCTGGAGTGCTCATCATTTACTAGGTAGGATATGTTAAACACAATAGTGGTAAGATCAAGCCCTCCAGGACAAAAATGAAAGAGACATTTAATTGGAACACTTAGCAATCACAAAACCAAGGCAGAGGTTAAATTGTTTTGAGCAAGAGAAATTAATACATTAAAGGTTATATTTCCAACTGTGAGGCTGCAGAGCACGGCTCTTATGCAGTGTCAGAATCACATGAGGCAGAAGAAATGGCTCTGAAATGATTGTGGAATCATTAACAAAAGCCAAGGCAGAGTAAGACATTTCCCAGCAGGAGGGTGTGAAGAAGAATAAAGACATGGAGAGAGCTCATTAAGAATGAATTGCAGACCATAAACATTTGAAACCACTAAGTGTGGAGTTCTATCTGTTATCTAATGACTCAGAGATTATAAAACTAGCAATGACTTTCAGGAAAGGAGTTGACTTTGCAGGAGGCTGTTTGCCATTAAGAAAAAAGAGATATATTATAGATATAGATAGATAGATAGATAGATAGATAGATAGATAGATAGATAAAAAAGTGTAATATTTTCTATGATGATTCAGTAAATTCTACTGGAATTTCTAAGAAATATTTATTATCATTACTTTATAAGCAATTAGAAAAGCCTTTTTTAATAGTCTTATACAGAATTTCTCACAGTGTTCAATTTTGTTTTTTTACTACATACAAGACCATTAATGCGGTCATGATATCTGAAGTCCTGAAGTTAGCTTGCACCGGGTTTTGCATGCACACAGTTTACTTTCAACTTGTAATACTCACGCTAACCTGCACTCGGTATCAGAATATTTCTGCAAACTAAATGTATTTTTTTTTAGTAAACTAAAAAACATCATTTTATAGGTTAGAAGGGTGTCTCATGGTTCAATAACATCACAAAACAGTTAAAGCCACCCCTTCAGGATAGTAATAAACTCACAAGATAAGCACACCAACACAAACGGATTTACTGACCATTACTCGCTTTCAGTACTAGTGTGTCTTGTGTAAATGTATATTGTAAAAACACTTCTTTAAGCCATTTTTAAAAACATTTAGGGTCAGATTATGATTGGTGCTCTAACTGTTGTGTATAAGTGTTATTGGATTTATCGTAGCTGTTTGCGCTCGTCGGAAGTAGTGCGCATATTACAAGTAGAAAGTAAACATGTTTGCTCGAGCACAATTGAATTTAACGCACGTCGGGATAGTAGAAACTCAGAGCTCTGGTTAACTGTTAAGCTCAAATAAAAAGTTGTACAAAGCATATCAAAATTACATTAACCCCTTAATGACAACTGACGTACCAGGTACGTCATGCAAAAACTAACTGTTAATGACAATAGACGTACCTGGTACGTCAGTTGTCTAACAGAGTGCTGGAAGTGATCAAAATCGCTTCCAGCAGCTCTGAGGGTATTGCAGTGATGCCTCGATATGGAGGCATCCTGCAATACCCCTTTACAAGCCTCCGATGCAGAGAGAGCCACTCTGTGGCCCTCTCTGCACCGGTAGTGATGGTGCCGATGGTGCCTTTGTCCGGTGGGAGGAGGGAGCGTGTGCGCGCGCGTGCACGATGCGTGCGAGCGTGCACGATGCGCGCGCAAGTGCACATGTGTGCGTGTGCACGTGCACATGCGCGCATTTGCCACACTGACACCAATGAAAAAGGAAGGGGAAAAAAGTTTTTTTTTTTTTTTTTTACATTTAAAAGGATCTGGGAGGGGGAGGGGATGGGGGTATTGTGGGGGGGCTGCTACACTACAGAAATAATTAAACATACAAATAAAAGTTATAAATAAAATTAAAATAGTTTGGTTTGTGGGGCCAAACTGGGTACTGGCAGACAGCTGCCAGTACCCAAGATGGCGGTAATTAGGTAGGGGAGAGGGTTAGAGAGCTGGAGGGGGGGATCAGGGAGGTTGGTGCTAAGGCAGGGGTCCATCACAACTAAAATATTTTATAATTTTTATTTAAAAAAAAAAAAAACTCTTTTATTTAGTACTGGCAGACTTTCTGCCAGTACTTAAGATGGCGGTAACAATTGTGGGGTGGGGGAGAGAAGAGAGCTGTTTGGGAGGGATCAGGGGGTGGGATGTGTCAGGTGGGAGGCTGATCTCTAAAATTAACCCTGCAAGCTCCCTACAAGCTACCTAATTTAACCCCATTCACTGCTGGGCATAATTCACGTGTGGTGCGCAGCAGCATTTAGCGGCCTTTTAATTACCAAAAAGCAACGCCAAAGCCATATAAGTCTGCTATTTCTGAACAAAGGGGATCCCAGAGAAGCTTTTACAACCATTTGTGCCATAATTGCAGAAGCTGTTTGTAAATAATTTCAGTGGGAAACCTAAAGTTTGTGACAAAATTTGTGAAAAAGTGAACTTTTTTTTTTTATCGCATTTGGCGGTGAACAAAATATATACATGTCAAGGGATATTCAGGTATTCCTGACAGATATCAGGGTTCCAAAGTAACTAGCGCTAATTTTGAAAAAAA
The DNA here is from genome assembly GCF_027579735.1 of Bombina bombina. Taxonomy (NCBI): domain Eukaryota; kingdom Metazoa; phylum Chordata; class Amphibia; order Anura; family Bombinatoridae; genus Bombina; species Bombina bombina. The sequence goes on along the minus strand of NC_069503.1, from coordinate 770,529,246 downwards.
GTGGTTTGGAAATAGCAAAGTGCTACTTGTATTTATTGCCCCATAAATTGCAAAAAAAGCAAAGAACATGTAAACATTGGGTATTTCTAAACTCAGGACAAAATTTATAAGCTATTTAGCATGGGTGTTTTTTGGTGATTGTAGATGTGTAACAGATTTTGGGGGTCAAAGTTAGAAAAAGTGTGTTTTTTTCCATTTTTTCCTCATATTTTATCATTTTTTTTAGTAAATTATAAGATATGATGAAAGTCCATTTAATGACGAGAAAAACGGTATATAATATGTGTGGGTACAGTAAACGAGTAAGAGGAAAATTACAGCTAAACGCAAACACTGCAGAAATGTAAAAATAGCCATTGTCATTAAGGGTAAGAAAATTGAAAAATGGTCCGGTCATTAAGGGGTTAAAAAGTACAGTTACACTAATAAAAACACCATCAAAGTTATAAGGCCTCAAAGATGTGAGGTCTCAGGTGTTAGAAAAAAAACATGCAAAATGCTTTAACATAGAGATACATACATGCACATGTCTAAATTTGTATGTATGTATATATATATATATATATATATAGATGCCAGTACTAAATAAAAGAGTTTTTTTTTTTTTTTTAATAAAAATAATAAAATATTTTAGCTGTGATGGACCCCTGCCTTAGCCCCAACCTCCCTGATCCCCCCCTCCAGCTCTCTAACCCCTTCCCCTACCTAATTACCGCCATCTTGGGTACTGGCAGCTGTCTGCCAGTACCCAGCTTGGCCCCAAAAACCAAAGTTTTTATTTTATTTTTAACTTTAAAACTCTTTCTGTAGTGTAGCAGCCCCCCCGTTTTGCACAATATTCTAATTTTTCGAGTTTCACCTGTATATATATAGGTATAGATATATGTTTTACCAAAAGAAAAAATCACACACATATATATATATATATATATATATATATATATATATATATATATATATATAAGAGATGAAGCTGGCAATCACTGGGTTTTTGAGAAAAGTGCTTTATTAATAAATAGTGCTCCACTCGCAATCTAGCCATTAATGTTGTCGCTTAGGTTTTCAATGCATATGGTGTGGGCTGTTGTCATAGCAATTTTGAACCATTTTGGTGCTAAGTTGCAATTCCCTTTATTCCCTCTGCCCCTTGTAGTTTGTGCCCATTCAGCCAAAAAAGCATTTGTGAGGTCAGTCACTGATATTGGATGATATTGGATGAGAAGGTCTAGCTTGCAATCGGTGTTTCAATTCATCAAATGGGGTTGAGGCCATGGCTCACTTGAATCATCAAACCATGTCTTCATAAACCTCACTTTGTGCACAGTGGCACAGTCTCGATGGAACAGGAAAATACCTTCCCCAAACTTTTTCCATAAAGTTGGAAGCACCCAATTGTCTAAAATATATTTGTATCCCGTAGCATTAAAAGTACCCTTACCTGGAACAAAGGATCCAAGTCCAAACTCTGAAAAACAGCCCCATTATCTCTCTCATGCAACATTTTCCCGAAGACACTATGCATTGCAGTAGATATCATTCTCCTAGCATAAACCACACCTAAATTCTTCCATCAGACTGCCGGATAGTGAAGCGTGATTCATCACTCCAGAGAATACGTTTCCACTGCTCCAGAATCCAGTGGTAGCGTGAATACACCACTCCAGCTGACCCTTTCCATTGCCCATGTTGTATTGAAACTTGTGTACAGATGAACGACCATGAACCCATTTCCTGAAACTCCAGATGCACACTTCTTGTGCTGATGTTTTTTCCAGAAGCGGTTTGGAACTCTGTAGTGAGTGATGCAACAGATAATAGGCAATTTAAAAAGCTATGCTCTTCCGCTTTCAGCAGGCCCATTCTATGGTTTGTGCGATTTACCACTTTATGGCTGGGCTTCCACTTCACAATAATAGCAGTTACAGTTGACTGGGAAAGATCTAGTAAGGAAGAGATTTCACAAGGTGGCATTGTATGACAGTGCTATGTCACTAAGTTCTATAAGTAAGGCCTATTGTACTACCAATGTTTGTCTATTAAGATTTTATGGCTTTATATTAAGTACCTGTTAGTAATCAGTGTATCCAAAAAACACAAACTCAATAATTAGTGGGGGTGTCAACATACATTTGGCCATAAAGCAGTTTCATACTTTAAATTATACCTGCAAATTCAATGCTGGGAGAGAAAGTCCCAAACACAAAGAGCTTGCTGTCTGAATGTATTATTTTGCATTACTGTTAAAAAATAATAACATTAATAATAATAAAAAGTAACAAAACTCAATCTCATGCCCATGTCCATCAGTACACAAAGTAAGGCACAAAATAATTGAGTGCAAAAATAAATCTCTCTTGCATTGGATTGAGCACTGTGTTCTTTTTTATCAATCAATTTAACTTAAAGGGGCATTACAGTCATTTACCAAATATTATGCTTATTATAGAGTTTTCTAGTAAGATGTGTAGAATTTTTAGAATGTTTTTTTTTGCTTATATTCTAAATTTAAAAACACTTTATATATCACTACACACATAGAGTTCTTTAAAGGGACAGTGTACTAGTTTTGCTCCATGCCTGTGAAACAGCAGCATTCAAAGATGCTGTAATGTGTGCCTGAAGAAGTTATTCAAAAGCTTAATACATTTCCATTAAAAAAAAAAAAAAAAAAAAAATATATATATATATATAATTATATATATATATATATATATATATATATATATATATATATATATATATATATATATATATATATATATATATATATATATATCAGAATCAAATACTGAACCTTTTTATTTTTTTGTGTGGAATTTTTTCTATATGGAAGTTTTGCAAACTATTTATACTTAATTAGCCCTTTTAGGATATGCACAGATCTCAACATGTTTTATGGCACTTTAATCAGTGGCAAAGGACTGCATCATCAAATAAATAAATAAATAAAAAATTACACTGTAGTGATCTTGAGCTGTGTCTAAAGCAGAAGGATGGACAAGCTAGTGCTCCAGGAAAAAAATAACAAGCATTTAAAATATATATAGCACACCATGTTTACTGGATTATTAGCACTGGTTCTGGGAGTCTGCAGTTATTGCCAGCTATAAGCTATGACTCCATAACTGGCCTCAGGTGTTGACTTGCACAAGTTTAAATATTTTTCTCCCACACTGTTCTGATCCCAAGAATTGAGCCAGCTTGCTTCTGATCTAGTTGTATTTATCAATTACACTGACTTATTTATATGACCTCTTGCTGCCTCCTGACCTGCCTTTAAATTATGACTCTGTCTATGACTAAATTCCTAGGTTTGGCTCTGCTGTTGCAGTCTAACATTGGTACCTGCTTTACTATCACTTGTTAAATGCTTATTTAAGATCTTCTTTTGCCTTATTTCTGAATATCTTTGTTTGATTTGCTTCTGCTTTCTAACCTCCCACTGGGGAATTACTTAGCCTATGTCTAAATACTGTGTATGATTCTTTTTGCTGCTGCCTGATTGTTGGCAATTATTACAGTTTAACCTCTCCCTCTCTGAATTCCTGTTTATGACCCTGCTCATTGGGAACTGTTTATTGGAAAGTGCCACAATTCTCAATGAATAGCTACAGGGAGTGCAGAATTATTAGGCAAGTTGTATTTTTGAGGATTAATTTTATTATTGAACAACAACCATTTTCTCAATGAACCCAAAAAACTCATTAATATCAAAGCTGAATAGTTTTGGAAGTAGTTTTTAGTTTGTTTTTAGTTATAGCTATTTTAGGGGGATATCTGTGTGCAGTGGAGGCTCCTCCATATGTGCACTGTCGCACGTGAACCCCCAGGGGGCAGAGGAGGGGGAAAAAAATGAGCAGAAGAAAAAAAAAATGAGAAAAAAAAAATTATGAAAAATTTTATTTTTATTTTTTATTTATATTATTTTATATTATATTTATTAATAAATGTATTCTTTTCCTGTGTGCTGTCTGTGTCTGTGAGACTGTGCAGTGTAACTATCATCCATCATGCATATTAGGCTCAGGGCTGAAACCTGAAAGTGGAAAGCAAGGGCTGTTTTGCCTATACCTCTATGTATCGCACATGCTGTGCAGTGCGATACATAGAAGTATAGGCAAAAGCACTTTCCACTTTAAAACTGCATTGACTGCAGCGCCACCTACAGGCCAGCCCATAGCCTTCCTGTTCGCACAGCTCTTAGTGTGCGGGAGCCAGCTGTCACGTGACACTCGCACACTAAGAGCTGAGCTGACTATGTGTGTGGGAGGAGGCAGGGGCGTAACAGTTACGCTGTAACTAGTACTACACAACTACTTGCAGTCTCCTCCAACTGGCTCCAGCTCCACCTACATGCCCTGCGCAACATCCACTATTGAGTGTGCAGTGCAAAAGCGGCAACCGGCAAGATATCGTGTGGTGGCGCGTGGCGAGGTGATGTAAATGTAAACTCTCCACCCCCAATCTCTCTATAACTGTCGACAACTCCATCATTACCCCTACCCCGCATGCCCGATGTCTCGGGGTCACATTTGACTCAGATCTTTCTTTCACTCCTCACATTCAGACTTTGGCTAAAGCCTGCCGCTTCCACCTTAAAAACATCTCTAAAATTAGACACTTCCTTACACAAGACACAACCAAGATTTTAATCCACTCTCTCATCCTCTCCCGTCTCGATTACTGCAACTCTGTCCTCTCTGGTCTCCCCACCTACCGCTTAGCTCCTTTACAATCCCTAATGAATGCCTCTGCCAGACTCATCTTCCTTACAAGTCGCTCTTCATCTGCTGCACCTCTCTGCCAATCTCTTCACTGGCTTCCTCTTGCCTCTAGGATCAAACACAAAATTCTCACTCTGACATACAAAGCCCTCAACTGCACTGCTCCCCCCTATATCTCTGATCTTGTCTCCAGATACTCTCCTTCCCGTCCCCTTCGCTCTGCTCAAGACCTCCTACTCTCCTCCTCTCTTGTCACCTCATCACACTCCCGTTTACAGGACTTCTCCAGACTGGCTCCCATCTTGTGGAACTCTCTGCCTCGCTCCACAAGACACTCTTCTAGTTTTAAAAGCTTCAAGTGCTCCCTAAAGACTCTACTGTTCAGGGATGCATACAACCTACGCTAACCTTACTTTATACCAGTTCGTCTCCTCCATTGCTATCCAGTTATCCCCCCTAGCATGTAAGCTTAAGAGTCCAGCTGTTTGTTGATCACCTTCTCAAGAGCTGACTACAACAGTGCAACTCTTGGCAGGGCCCTCTACCCATTTGATCCCTATAACTTTTTTTTTTTTTTTTTTTTTTTTTTTTACTCCGCTTTTGTTAATAGCGCTGCGGAATCTGTTGGCGCTCTACAAATAACCGATAATAATAATAATAAAGGCAGCAGCATAAAGCCATCGTTTGCATCTCCTAATCAACTCCCAGTCCCAATTAGGTAGGTAGTTTACTGCTCATTGTTGTCAGACAGGGCCGTTTTTAGACATGCTGCAACCCATATTGGCAGTCTGGCAGACACAGGGTTAACTCTGTACTCTGTGTGCTGCTGACTGCTGCTAGTCGTAGCCGTTATAACTTTAGGCACCCTGCAGAGCAGAAGGTCACGTAGGCTGCTCTGTGCTTGCAAGTTATGTGTGAGGTGCCGGGGGAATGATTTACTGCTCTCTAAGCAGAACGGCAGGTCTTGAAAGGCGGCAACCGGCAAGATATCGTGTGGTGGCGCATGGCAAGGTGATGTAAATGTAAAGGCAGCAGCATAAAGCCATCGTTTGCATCTCCTAATCAACTCCCAGTCCCAAGTAGGTAGGTAGTTTACTGCTCATTGTTGTCAGACAGGGCCGTTTTTAGACATGCTGCAACCCATATTGGCAGTCTGGCAGACACAGGGTTAACTCTGTGTGCTGCTGGCTGCTGCTAGTCGTAGCCGTTATAACTTTAGGCACCCTGCAGAGCAGAAGGTCACGTAGGCTGCTCTGTACTTGCAAGTTATGTGTGAGGTGCCGGGGGAATGATTTACTGCTCTCTAAGCAGAACGGCAGGTCTTGAAGTGTTGTGTAACTTGTACATCGATATGGCTGAGCTTTCAAAGTTGTAAGTTCTATCTGTTTCTTCTTTGCAACTTTAATCATTGGCTTAATTAAAGCATGTATTGATAGGTATTACATTTGTGCATTCTGATGATATATATAATATATATATATATATATATATATATATATATATATATATATATATACTGTGTGTGTGTGTATACTGTGTGTGTATGTGTATATATATATATATATATATATATATATATATATATACTGTGTGGGTGTGTATACTGTGTATATATATATATATATATATATATATATATATATTACCCACATACAGTGTGTATATATATATATATATATATATATATATATTACTCACATACAGTATGTCTATCTATTTAAATATGTAGTCAGGCGTTATCTGGTGACAATACTGAATTATATCATTCAAAATCAAAGAAGGGATGTGCTGTCTCCCCCCTCTGTTTCTCACTGTCTCCCTCTCTGTGTCTCCATCTCTCTCTCTGAATCCCCCCTCTGGCTCCACCCTCTGTCTTCCCCCCTCTGTCTACATCTTCCTCACTCTGTCTCCCCCCTCTGTCTCTCTTTGTCTCCCCTCTCTGTCTCCATCTCTCCCTCTGTCTCCCCCCTATGTCTCTCTGTCTCCCCCCCTCTGTCTCCGCTTCTGTCTCTCTTTCTCTGTCTCCCTCTCTGTCTCCATCTCTCTTTCTTTCTCTCTCTCCCCCTCCCTTTCCCTCCTCCCCCCTCCCTTTCCCTCCTCCCCCTCCCTTTCCCTCCTCCCCCCTCCCTTTCCCTCTTCCCTCTCTCTCCCCCTTCCCCTTCCCCCTCCCCCCCTCCCTCCCTCTCTCTCCCCTCCCTCCCTCTCTCTCCCCTCCCTCCCTCTCTCTCCCCTCCCTCCCTCTCTCTCCCCTCCCTCTCTCTCTCTCCCCTCCCTCTCTCTCTCCCCTCCCTCTCTCTCTCTCCCCTCCCTCTCTCTCTCCCCTCCCTCTCTCTCCCCTCCCTCCCTCTCTCTCTCCCCTCCCTCCCTCTCTCTCTCTCTCCCCTCCCTCCCTCTCCCCCTCCCTCCCTCTCTCTCCCCCCCTCCCTCCCTCTCTCTCCCCTCCCTCCCTCTCTCTCTCCCCTTCCTCTCTCTCCCCTCCCTCACTCTCTCTCCTCTCTCTCTCTCTTCTCTCTTTTTTTCTCTTCTCTTTTTCTCTCTCTCTTTCGCTCTCTTTCTCTCTCTCTCTCTTCTCTTTCTCTTCTCTTTCTCTCTCTGTCTGGCTGTTAAGCAGCTGATATAGCGCAGCCCTGCCCCCTCCAATATGTGGACCAGGTGTTGATAACCCCGATCCACATATTCTCCAGCTCCACCCACGTACCCACCCACCTGTTTCCAATTATCCATTTTACTCACTGGAGTTGGCTCCTTTACCTTTATTTTGTCATTTGAAGTAGCTGTTTTGCCTGTTAAAGCCACCACCTATACAGATAATATGAATACTGCTGTATTGCTCTATCTCCACTGCTATAGTTGAAACCAATGATAAAATACTTGCTAGGTGGTATTTAGCTCCAGTTCATGTATTGTGAACCCCCATTTGAATAACCCACGAGCCGCCACTGTCTGTGTGTGCAGGTGACTATTACTGTGCATAATTATTAGGCAACTTAACAAAAAACAAATATATACCCATTTCAATTATTTATTTTTACCAGTGAAACCAATATAACATCTCAACATTCACAAATATACATTTCTGACATTCAAAAACAAAACAAAAACAAATCAGTGACCAATATAGCCACCTTTCTTTGCAAGGACACTCAAAAGCCTGCCATCCATGGATTCTGTCAGTGTTTTGATCTGTTCATCAACATTGCGTGCAGCAGCAACCACAGCCTCCCAGACACTGTTCAGAGAGGTGTACTGTTTTCCCTCCTTGTAAATCTCACATTTGATGATGGACCACAGGTTCTCAATGGGGTTCAGATCAGGTGAACAAGGAGGCCATGTCATTAGATTTTCTTCTTTTATACCCTTTCTTGCCAGCCACGCTGTGGAGTACTTGGACGCGTGTGATGGAGCATTGTCCTGCATGAAAATCATGTTTTTCTTGAAGGATGCAGACTTCTTCCTGTACCACTGCTTGAAGAAGGTGTCTTCCAGAAACTGGCAGTAGGACTAGGAATTGAGCTTGACTCCATCCTCAACCCGAAAAGGCCCCACAAGCTCATCTTTGATGATACCAGCCCAAACCAGTACTCCACCTCCACCTTGCTGGCGTCTGAGTTGGACTGGAGCTCTCTGCCCTTTACCAATCCAGCCACGGGCCCAGCCATCTGGCCCATCAAGACTCACTCTCATTTCATCAGTCCATAAAACCTTAGAAAAATCAGTCTTGAGATATTTCTTGGCCCAGTCTTGACGTTTCAGCTTGTGTGTCTTGTTCAGTGGTGGTCGTCTTTCAGCCTTTCTTACCTTGGCCATGTCTCTGAGTATTGCACACCTTGTGCTTTTGGGCACTCCAGTGATGTTGCAGCTCTGAAATATGGCCAAACTGGTGGCAAGTGGCATCTTGGCAGCTGCACGCTTGACTTTTCTCAGTTCATGGGCAGTTATTTTGCGCCTTGGTTTTTCCACACGCTTCTTGCAACCCTGTTGACTATTTTGAATGAAACGCTTGATTGTTCGATGATCACGCTTCAGAAGCTTTGCAATTTTAAGAGTGCTGCATCCCTCTGCAAGATATCTCACTATTTTTGATTTTTCTGAGCCTGTCAAGTCCTTCTTTTGACCCATTTTGCCAAAGGAAAGGAAGTTGCCTAATAATTATGCACACCTGATATAGGGTGTTGATGTCATTAGACCACACCCCTTCTCATTACAGAGATGCACATCACCTAATATGCTTAATTGGTAGTAGGCTTTCGAGCCTATACAGCTTGGAGTAAGACAACATGCATAAAGAGGATGATGTGGTCAAAATACTCATTTGCCTAATAATTCTGCACTCCCTGTATTTATTATGATGATTTGTTTGCTGAACTGTGCTGTTAGAAATTTGTAAGTTTGTCCAAGTTGTGCATTTTCTCTTGATCCAGCTGCCTTGTTTGCCACATTTTGTAATCAGATTGCTCTAGGCTTGCAGAAGCTCTTGTTCAAGATACCTTGCTTTCTATATACTGGACTGAGCTTGTGTATTTATACTGTTCCAGTCTATTATTGCTGCATGCCTCACGAGAGTGGCATTTCAGAAATAGTATTATGGAGGCCATCTCAGGCTCGCATTTTCAAGCACATTGTGTATCTCAGGGGTCAGTGTGTATCTTATGCTCTTGCTGGATGCCTACATGTGACGCTATCCAACAAAAGTGCAGTAAAAGTTATTGTATATTTAAAATGAAGGCTAGATATTGGCTTGCTTTAAATGCATGCTGGCATCAGGCTCACTGGACTATCACTAGATACCTCACGAGTAAGGCAGTCCAGTGATACCCAATAAAGTGCCCATAGTCATGTGATCCCTGTGACAGCCAGTTAGGGGCTTGCACATGTCTATAGCAGTCTATGGCAGCAGGGTTTGTAAATATGTATAGCATTGCTATAAACAATGTTGCAAACACTGCTGCCAGTTGGCTAAAGAACCATTCTTGCTCCTAAGCTCAAATAGAATGACTCTTTAACAAAGGATACCAAGAGAACTAAACAAAATTGATAATTGAAGTAAATTGGAAAGTTATTTAAATTGGTGTGCTCTAACCAATCCATTTATGATTAACTTTGCCTTTTCTGTTCCTTTAACAATGACTTGTCTTGACCCCTCCCCTTTTCTCTTTGAGAGCATGTGAAAGTGTACATTTTAAATTAATAAAGTATATATATATATATATATATATATATGAAATATATATATTTACACATTTTAAGTTTATTTATTTTTTATCATTTTAAAGTGTTAAGCTTATTTTTATCCTTGTTATATCTCTCAGCTATGCCTCTAGGTAAAAACCCTGGGTTGTCTAGTTTCTCAAAATATATACTTTTGTGTTTTGGATTGGGTGATAACTAATAAGCTTCAGTCCAAGAATAGCAAATTTTAGAGTTAAACCACTAATTCTATCCCTAGATTTTGGCCTGCATTTGCTATAAATTAAACATATGGGATATTCCTAAAATTAAGACAACATAATGGGGCCGAATTATTATTGTGCGAGCGGACATGATCTGATATTGCGGATCATGTCCGCCGCACATCGATAAATGCCGACAGCATACGCTCTCTGCATTTATCATTGAACCAGCAGTTCTTGTGCAAATTTGCGGCCGGGGGTATCAATCAACCCGATCGTATTCGATCGGGTTGATTTCTGGCGATGTCTGTCCGCCCGCCTCAGAGCAGGCGGACAGATTATGGAGCAGCAGTCTTAAGACGCTGCTTCATAACTTGTGTTTCCGGCGAGCCTCCGCGGGGCGGCAAGCTCTATACGGAGCTTGATAAATATGCCACATAGAATCTATTTGGATGTATTTTTCTTTAGTTACACTAGTTTTTTAGAAATCTTCACAAAGAAATCCCCTATTTTTCAGTATTAAATTCCTATGTATTATTTGATGTACCCATATAGCAGGGGTTTTCAAACCTGTCCTCAGACCTCCCTAACAGGCCAGATTTCAGGATATCTGAACTAGAGCACAGGTGAAATAATCCACTGATTACTAATCATGGTTATTAACTTGTTCTCACCCAAGGTAATCATGAAAATCTGGCCTGTTAAGAAGGCCTGAGGACAAGTTTAAAAATGCATGTATCAGATACCTTAAAATAAATACGTATATGAAAAGATAGCATGGTAATACCTTAAAGGGACACTGAACCCAATTTTTTTCTTTTGTGATTCAGTTAGATCATACAATTTTAAGCAACTTTCTAATTTACTCCTATTATCAACTTTTCTTTGTTCTCTTGTTATCTTTATTTGAAAAATAATGCATCTAAGCTTTTTTTTTGTTCAGACCTCTGGACAGCCCTTTTTAATTGGTTTATGAATTTATCCACCAATCAGCAAGAACAACCCAGGTTGTTCACCAAAAATGGGCCGGCATCTAAACTTACATTCTTGCATTTCAAATAAAGATACCAAGAGAATGAAGAAAATTTGATAATAGGAGTAAATTAGAAAGTTGCTTAAAATGTCATGCTCTATATGAATCATGAAAGAAAAAAATGTGGGTTCAGTGTCCCTTTAAAGAGACATTAAATACTTTGAGATGGTAGTATAAAATGATAAATTGTATATGTAAAAACCTCTACAATATACTTTTATTATTTATTTTGCCCCCTTTTCCTATAATTTTATTCTGACATTGTGAGCATTTAAGTTCCTGTTAGAAATGGAAGTTCAGAACACTGTTTTATTCCACACATCCATTGGCTGTACAGTCTAGTAATCTATTTATAACTGTCCCTATTTGGCCACAGCAGAGAAAGTAACCCAACTCACAACATGGCAGCTCCCATTGTTTTACAGAAATTAAAACTTTACACTTATTTTTTACCTATTTAAACAACTAATGAGACTTATCTAGCGTTTATTTAGTGTTTAAAGGGCCACTAAACCCAAAATCTTTCTTTCATGATTCAGATAGAGAATAGAAATTTAAACAACATTACAATTTACTTCCATTATCTATTTTGCTTCATTTTTTAAATATCCTTAGTTGAAGAAAAAGCAATGCACATGGTGAGCCAATCACACAAGGCTTCTATGTGCAGCAACCAATCAGCAGCTAGTGAGCATATCTAGATATGCTTTTCATCAAAGAATATCAAGAGAATAAAATAAATGAGATAATATAAGTAAATTAGAAATATGTTTAAAATTGCATTCTCTTTCTAAATCAAAAAAGAAAAAATGTGGGTGGCATGTCCCTTTAATGTCCCTTTAATGCAACCACCTCATTAACTCTGTATTATTATGTATGTTACTATTTGAATATCAATAGATAAATACAAGTGGTGAGCTATTTAGCCAGAAGTAATCTTTTTGCGTGCACCTTAGGACTTCGGATATCGCAACTGAGCTAATTTACTCTCCCCTCAGAATTCAATGAAGAGCGCAGGAAAAAAAAAACTAACACATCATTTATGTGTCCGACTGGAGTTATTCATATTTCACATTCCAATGTTCTTCACATGCAGGAAACTTTTTATTATATTATTAAATGTATATATTTATATATATATATACAGTATATCTATATATCCAAGCGGGTATGGCACTCTCAATTCTGTGACCGGGCTGCTGCAGTAAGCAAAACATACATCCAGGAAAAAACAGACACTCTCCGGTATTTACGATAAGGATATCTTTTAATCCATGTAGTGTACAGTATATATATATATATATATATATATATATATATATATAAATCTATTCCTATAGATATATATTTTACATTAACATAATCAGATATATATTGAAATTAAATGTAAAATACGTGCAATTTGCGGTTTAGCTCTAAAGCGGTGCTGGGCTAGCGCGCACAAAGATTTAGTTATTTTAATGTTCATTATTGAAATATTAAATATAAAATATTGAATAAAATATTAATAATAATTATTACTATTTTTATAGTTACTGTTTTATATATATATATATATATATATATATATATATATTCTCTACAGAATATTTAGCATTTTTCAGTACATCTATAATAATTATTAACATGACGGTTTAGGTTTTAATAGGTTTTTAAGGTTGTCAATGTGGGGGATAACGGCTTAGGGGTCAATAGTTCTATTTAGGGTTGGCGATGTGGGGGATGGCGGTTTAGGGGTTAATAGTTTTATTTAGGGTTGGTGATGTGGGGGATGATGGTTTAGAGGTAAATAATGTAGTTTATGGGTGTAAGTGTACTTTATAAGGTATTTTTGTTGTGTTTTGTGCAAGTTTTTAGTTTAGGAAAACAGTTTATCAGAGCTCTTAGATCGTGGTAAGGATTGAAGTGGAAAAGGCGATTGTGCTAGCGCAATTGAGATTTCTCCCGACTTTTTAATATCAGCAGGAGAAAAATGGATTGCAAAATTGTGATTGTGCTAGCGCAAAATCCATTGCGCCTTCTTGTAATCTAGCCCTAAATAAATCATTGATAGAATAATGTTTTCAGAGCAATGATTAGCCTGAGTCCAGTATAATATAGACATGTATTTTTTAAAATTACATTAGTTTTTTAAATAACATTCTAATGTCCATAGAGCTGTGGGAACCGCCATATTGTAAGTTAGGTTTTTTCTGCTAAGGCAAATTAGGCACAGTTATAAATGACTTACTAGAGTGTGGATCCAATGGCTGTGTACAGCCTGCACTTTCACTTTTAACAGGAAATTTGGAAGCCCTCAATATTCAGAATTAAATTACAGAAAAGGGAACAAAATAAATAACAAATTATTCATATTTTATTCAATATTTTATATTTAATTTTTTACGTGCCTTAAGATAACTAATTCTTAATACGTGCTTTCCCGACACCAATTTAAACATAAAGCGCGAAACCTGAATCGCATTACGCATATTTTACATTCCGATATTCTTCACATAGAATTTTTTTTTATTATTATTAAATATATACAGTATCTGATAATGTTAATTTAAAATATATATCTATACCTATATATCTATAGGAATATGTTTGCTCGCGAGTAGGGTTTTTCCCCCACTTTTTTGCTTCCTTGACTTCTATGGGGGAAAAGGTTATTGCGCGCGATATTGTAAGTTCGGCTTTTTGCACTCCCCGGGTTATCACACGAGTGAAAACAGTTTACTTTGAATTCATAATAAGAGTGCTTGCAAAAAACTTACTTCTAGCGCATTTGACACTCAAGCGGGAGTGTTAAATAATACTCCACTTATAATCTTGCCCTAAAGCTAGTAAGTTCTAGGCTTTCTGGTGGACTCATTCATCTACTTATTTAGGTATTAAATGATAGCACGGACCAGGAGCAGAAGAGGAAGAGCTTGAAGCCGGGTATATCTATTCCTGATATAAGGCTTGAGTAGTGAGATGTGGAAGACTGGGTGTATGTGCAGGGTTTTGGGCAAGGCCACTTTGTAAGCAACAGGAGACAGTCTTTTCAGGATTTTGTAAGGACCGATAAACTTAGGCCCCAATTTGTGACATGGTTGAAGTAGATGAATATGTCGAGTAGAGACCCAAACACGTTCACCTAATGAGATGGCACGTACAGAAGCTCTATGAAGATCAGCAATATTTTTATATCTAGAGACAGCTGAATGTAGCTGAGAGCGAATATGTCGTCAATGAGTGGTGAGTTCAGTAACATGATGGTCTGCAGTAGGAACCACAGTGGACTGAGCAGAAAAAGGGAAGACAAAAGGTTGATACCCTGCTGCAGCTTGAAATGGAGAACATTGTAGAGAAGAGTGCCAATTAGTGTTTCTTGCCAGCTCGGCTAAGGGCAGCAAGTCAGACCAATGGTATGGAGAGAATTGACGAAGGCTCTAAGGTAGGCCTCAAGATCCTGGTTTACCCTCTCAGTTAGCCCATTGTTTTTTTAGGAAGGTAGCCAAAAGACAAGGAAACAGTGGTTCCAATCAACTTGCAAAAGGCTCTCCAAAAGGTAGAGATGAATTGTGGACCTTTGTCGGAAACAATATTCACAGAAATGCCATGAAGTCGTACCACATGCAAGAGAAAAAGAGACGATAATTCCTGGGCTGATGGCATTTTCGTTAAGGGTACAAAATGAGCCAGTGTGGAGAACCGATCCACCACAACCCAGATGACTGCATGGTGGTCAGAAGGTGGGAGGTCCACAATGAAGTCCATAGTTATGTGTGTCCATGGTTGTTTGGGAATGGACAATGGTTGGAAAAAGCCAGGAGGCAAGGATTGGGGAGTTTTGTTGGCAGCATAAGTTGTGCAGGCTTTCACATAATCCTGAGCGTCAGACTTCATAGTAGGCCACCATACATGTTGGGAACGATGCTTAAAGGTCCTAGTCAAACCAGGATGTCCTGAGAGTTTACTATCATGAGCCCAGGATAGCACAGGGGTGCGTAGGTTCAGAGGCAGAAAGAGGATATCGGAGGCCACAAGGGCTCCAGGAGGTTTACTGGATCTGGGCACGTTGCAGTTTTTGCAGAAGGGTGGTATTTAGTTGGGCAACCACACAGGAGGGAGGTATGATGTGTTTAATAGGAGCTTCTGAGGAATCACTTGAGTGAGGGAACTGATGGGAAAGAGCGTCCGCCTTCTTGTTATTGGTCCCAGGAAGATAAGAGACCACAAAGTTAAAACCAGAAAAAACAAGGCCCACCTGGCTTGTCGAGGATTCAGTCGATGAGCAGTCTCTAGGTAGGTTGGTAAGAATCTAAATGGGATTGACGGTGCCCACTTACCAATGATGCCATTCAGTCAAGGCCATGTTAATGGCTAAGAGTTCATGATTAACGATTACCCACATCATAATTCCTTTCTGCAGGAGTAACGCGAAAGGCTACAGGGTGTGACTTGGAAGTCAAGGGATCCCTTTGAATTAGAACTGCTCCAGCCCCTATCTCAGAGGCATCAACCTCTAAAGTGAACTGTAGGTCAGGATCAGGATGGCAGAGCAGAATAGAAAGCATTCTTCAGATGAGAGAAGGCATTAATGGCTTCAGGAAGCCAATGTTTACAGTCTTTGTTCCATTTTGTCAATTCAGTGAGTGGAGCGACTGTTTGAGAAAAGTTCTTTATAAACTTGTGGTAATAATTGGAGAACCCCAAGAATCTCTGTAGTTCCTTTACCCATGGCAAAACCCTCCTTCGAGATGACATAACCTAGGAACTGGATCTGGACTTTGGCTACTAAAGAATTGTCTCTGAGATTTTGAAGTACCTGTCTTACATGCTTATGATGCTCCTCCAGAGTGGAAGAGAAAACAAGGATGTCATCCAGATAGACTATGACAGTGCGGTTGAGGAGGTCACAGAAAACATCATTGACAAATGCCTGGAAGACTGCAGAGGCTTTACACAGCCAAATGGGCATTACAAGGTATTCATAATGCCCTGATCTTGTGTTGAAAGTGGTCTTCCATTCGTGGCCTGGGAAGATACGAATCAAGTTGTATGCCCCACGTAAGTCTAGCTTGGTGAAGAAGCGAGCATCCTGGAGTGAGTCATACAGTTCGGTGATCAAAAGAATGGAATAGTGATTCTTAATAGTTATGTTGTTCAAGGCCCTGTAGTCGATGCCTGAGTCCACTTTCCTTCTTACTGATGAAAAAGAAGCCTGCCCCAGCAGGAGAGGAGGAAGGGCGAATGAAACCTTTAGCTAGGTTCTCTTGGATGTACTCCTCCATAGATTTGGTTTCAGCTTTGGAGAGAGGATAAATCCTCCCTTTAGGAAATGGGGCTCTGGGAAAGAGGTCAATCTTGCAGTCATAAGGACAGTGGGGTAGCAGCAAGTCTGCTGCTTTTTTCTCAAACACATCTGCAAAGTCCGCATATACTGAGGGAAGGTTTGGAGGAGTCTGTATACTGGCTATGGTAATGTGGAGCAGAGGAGTGACTTTAGCAAGGCATGAGTGGAAACAGGAGGTATGTCTGGTGGCCAGTTGTCCTTCCGCCCAGTCGAACTGTGGATTGTGTATCCGAAGCAAGGAAGACCAAGGATGACAGGCTGTGCTGGGGAATGAATGACCTTGAACTGCAGCTGTTCAGTATGAAGGACTCCCACAGTTAGGGTCAGGGGTGCTGACTCAAAATGGATCAACCCTGAACCAAGGGGGGTGCCATCCAGAGTAGTTATTTTGAGACAATGTATTTTCTGCAGAAGAGGCAAGCCAGCTTGAATCATAAAACGGTGATCCTGAAAATTTCCAAAAGCCCCTGAATCAATGAAGGCTTGAGTGTGGACAATATAAAAGGAAGGTAAGGGTAACAGGTACCAGAATCCGAGAGAAGTGAGGGGATTTAGTAGAGATCATGCTTAGAGGTACCCCAGTGTTATCAGCTCTGCCCTAAGCATTGGCTTTTCCCGGCTGAATGTCACAGTTCTTTAGTTGGTGGGAGTTAGAACCACAATATAAGTATAGTCTCAATCTCCTTCCTCTCTGTCTTTCAGACTCTGAGGGTTTGAAGGAGGAAAGTTCCTCTACAGGGGTGGCTGTAGAAGTAGAAGGGGTAGAGGACACTGCAGAAACAGGACGAATAGAAGGACAGGAGGGAAGGATTCTCCGAGTTCTGTCTCTCTCGGCTTGTCTCTCCTGGAAGTGAGAGTCTAGAATGATACAAAGTGTTATAAAGTCATCCAAAGAGGAGGGAAAATCACGATAAGTGAGTTCATCTTTGATGTGTTCATGCAGACCCCTCCTAAAGACTGCCTTGAGGGCACTGCCATCCCAACTGGTCTCTAGTGCCAAGGTGCGAAACTCGATGGCAAACTGTGCCACAGTTCTATTGCCCTGGCGGAGATCTAGGAGAGAAAATTCTGCAGCAGAGGTACGGCCAGAAGTCCCAAAGACAGAAGTAAGGGCAGAAATGAACGCATCAGCATCGTTCAGAAGTGGAGCGTTCTGTTCCAAAAGGGGAGACCCAGGATAGGACCTTGTCTTTCAGTAAGGAAATGATAAGGGTGACCCTTGACTGGTGAGACTGAAAGGTGTTAGGATCATTGCAGAAGTGCAGCCTGCATTGCTAAAAAAAAACCTGCAATCAGTAGTACCTTCATACTTGTCAGGCAATGGTATCTGGGGTATACTTCCAGAAGCAGAGGAAAAAGGCACAGTACCAGGAGCAGAAACTGGCGGTACAACAAAAGGAGTGGTATTCCTTGCAGTAAAAAGTAAAGAAAGTTGAGCGGTTATAGCCTCTAGCTTGAAATCCATATTCTGCAACTGTGTGGTATGGGTTCCCAACATCTGTCCCTGAAGATAAACTGCTCGTGCCACCTCATCTGGCTTCATGGCCCAAGTATAATGTTATGCTCGTGGGATACTCCACTATCAGATCAAACTTGACCAGTAGTCTTCTTATCCCGGCGTCGAGCCGGAATGATAGGGAATATCCCAGAGCAGAGAAAGTTTGCAAGATGAGATAAAAAGCACTCACCACAGGCAGGATAGTCTTCAGTGGCAAAGGTAAAGCAGTCCAAAAGGTAAACCACTAGAATAGTCAGGCAGGCAGGGTTTGGCAACAGTAAAGCACTCCAAGGGTAAACCACTAGAATGGTCAGACAGGCAGGGTTTGGCAACGGTGAAGCAATCCAGAACAATAGAGGTTAATCAGGCACAGTAGTCAGACAAGCAGAGTTCAGCAACAGTAAATCAATCCAGCAATTTAGGGGTTAATCGGGCAGAGTAGTAAGACTTATCGACAATAAGGCAAATAGCAGTAACGATCTATCACACCCAGGAGTACACAAAGTAACACCTATACTTGGGCAGTGATAGATAGATTTGAAAACACTTACATAGGCGAAGGATTCGCGCCAGAGGTGTCAGGAATGGCATCATAGAGAGACGTCATCGCCGCACGCATCCGGACCCGACACAGCTCCTGGCAAAGAGCAGGGAAGGAGACGCCGCGCCCCTAGCAACAGCTAGAGTGGCGCGGGGTGACAGTTACAGCATTCTCTGGAAGCAAATGGGTTACACTTATCTAATTATGTGAAGTATAGCATGGAAGGATGCTGTATTGAAAGTGACTGGGATAGAATGAACAGAAATATGTGACGGTTATAAAATAAGATAAAAACATATGTGAATAAAAGTATGCACTGCTTTGTCTATTCCATGTTATTCAGGCTATGGGTCTTGTCACCCAAATCCTGGAAAACATGGCCTCAGGAGGTAAAAAGTCAATACCACCGATGCATCTCTGTAGTTTGCACATTAAAATATAGTAAGTTTAGGGACAAATAGGCTGAATGAGAAAATAACTGAAAGAGAGACTGTAATAGGAGATATATGAACTTTATAATCACTTTAATAAGTGTATATAAACATATTAACATTAAATATATATATAAATATATATATAATATATAGATAGATAGATAGATAGATAGATAGATAGATATCACCTCACACCTGCCGCTTTTAACCCCTTATAACTGCTTTAAGTAGTTATTTAAAAAAAAAATAAAGATGCTTATTTTTAAAAAAAAAAACAAAAACAAAACACACCACTTTATTTTGGGGGCAATTGGGGGACATTTAGGAAATTAACCAGAGATCGGACCTCTGGTTAATTTTCTGAGCGCTAAATGCTACTGCGAGCTCATGGTAGCATTACCAGCCACTTGTAATGGTTGGTTATTTATCACATTCCCATAAATGCGTCTAGTCCATAATGTTTAGTAATACACAGAAGTATCCAATGACAAGAAAGACAGCAGGACACAATGATATAGGGCCAGCAGGACACAATGTAAGCAATCACATTATGGCACAGAAACATGAAGTGCAAGCACAGAAACAACTAACTGGTAGCATACAGAACAACCAATAGTCTAGCAGGTGCCTTCTCTATTCTTAAATAGCAATTACAGAATTTCAAAAGAACAATGCATACTAGCATTCCATGAAAACTATAGAGAACAGGAGAGGCACACACATAAGGAGTGTACATCCGAGAAACAGTTCTGCTTCACACCCTGAGAAGGGAATTAGATACCTGTACATATCCTGTTTGTATTATTGTTGTTAAAAAAAAAAAAAAAAGATTAAAACAGGCAGACATATTTAAAAACTTTTTTTTTAGGACAAATCAAAATCTATTTGTCTTCTTTCCAAACCATAATAAAAAGACCAAAACATGGTAATACTGTTGACCCAATCATATAGTCAATACAAATATGGTTTGATTTCTCTTTGCATTAATTTAACATTTTAATAATCATATATTTTACTACTGGATTATCAGTTTTCGTTATCAGTTAAAAACTGATACTGTAGACATATTTAAATATTTAATTATGTGTATATATATATATACTGTATATATATATATATATATATATATATATATATATACAGTATATATACTGTATATATAGTGTTATGTTGCTCTATGTTATGTTTTTATATTGAACAAAGTAACAGTGAAACATTTATTGTTGTTTGATTATGTAGCCTTTTTGAATAACAGTATGAAATCATATTTCACGTGAGAGTAATCTGATCTTTTTAATAAACCCTTGTTTAAAAGAAACGGTCAGAAAAAATGTTTGACAAACACAACCTCTAAGATAGAAATTGTCTGGAAAAAAAAGAAAGCAAGGAAATGTAATTCAGTAGGGAGTATAAACCCTATTATTTCTTTGTAATAAATTATGCTAATGTCAATGACACTTAATTACACCCACTGTCAGTCTGATGCATCACAATTGTGTGTTAGTTAAACTGAAACGGGTAAAGCAATCGCATAATTAAAGTCACAAATATAATTTCCTCCGATTAAATAAACAAAAGAAAAGTGCAAGGCAATGCCAAAGTCTAGAACTATTATCACTTAAGACTTTTGTGCACAAATGTTAAGAAACTGGCTTCAATACTAAGTTGTAATTCCTCAATAATAAATCACGAAATAACCCTTGAAATAATCTGATATCCTAAATATCTTTCCACATAATAAAAAATGATGGTATTGGTTCCAGTGTGGGCAATGGATATACCCCTGTTGTTTCTTTAGCCTCCAAGGATATTGCAAGAAAAGACACATTGTAATCTAAATTACATATACTTGTCTAGAGTCAATGAAACATGTAAATGACTATAGAAATGAGGTGGTATCATCTCCATCTACCAAAGGAAGGCAAGCATCTGTGACATTCTGAGCAAATGAAGGGATCAGTTCCCACAGGACATGCAAATAAATATGACTTCACAGCACATTGAAGGGATTTGATATTGAATATGTAAAGAGTCCTACTGTTAGGGAATGTAAAACTAACTCAGAACAAACAAAAAAATACTTTGCTCCCTGCTATGAACTTTAGCATGAGCTAAAATTTGAACCTTAGGGAAGAAAATTTTAAATTAAAAATGCAAATATAAAACTCAATATTATTGTACGACAAAAGTGCCAAAAAACTATTTCAGAAATAAAATGAGGAATTTAAAAATGTGTACAGTTTTAAAGTATCAAAAGAAAAAAAACTATTTAAATGCATTTAAGGCAAAAAGTCATATATATGAACATTGTGCTAAATATGATAACGGTCGTACTTTAATGTAGGGGGTATTCTATAATATTTAGCATATAGAATATTATGGACTAGATTACTAATGGAGTGCTGACTGTATATATAGTGTATAGTGTATAGTGCTAGTGTATATATACATACATATGCATGTCTAAATATGTGTGTATATATATATATATATATATATATATATATATGTATACACTCACCGGCCACTTTATTTGGTACACCTGTTCAATTGCTTGGTAACACAAATTGATAATCAGCCAATCACATGGCAGCAACTCATTGCATTTAGGCATCTAGATGTGGTTGGACAACTTGCTGAAGTTCAAATCGAGCATCAGAATTTGGAAGAAAGGGGATGTACGTGACTTTTAACTTGGCATGGTTGTTGCTGCCAGATGGACTCATCTGAGTATTTGCTGATCTACTGGGATTTTCACACACAACCTTTTCTAGTGTTTACACAAAATGGTGTAAACAATAGAAAATATCCAGTGAGCGGCAGTTGTGTGGACGAAAATGCCTTTTTAATGTCAGAGGTCAGGGGAGAATGGGCAGACTGGTTCGAGATATAGAAAGGCAACAGTAACTCAAATAGCCACTTGTTACAACCAAGGTATGCAGAATACCATCTCTGAATGCACAACACGTCGAACTTCAAGCAGATGGGCTACAGCTAGTGATGTCGCAAACATAAAAATTTGGGTTTGCGAATGGCGAACGCGAACTTCCGCAAATGTTTGCGAAAGGGCGAACCGCCATAGACTTAAATAGGCAGGCAAATTTTAAAACCCACAGGGACTCTTTCTGGCCACAATAGTGATGGAAAAGTTGTTTCAAGGGGACTAACACCTGGACTGTGGCATGTCGGAGGGGGATCCATGGCAAAACTCCCATGGAAAATTACATAGTTGAAGCAGAGTCTGGTTTTAAGCCATAAAGGGCATAAATCACCTAACATTCCTAAATTGTTTGGAATAACGTGCTTTAAAACATCAAGTATGATGTTGTATCGATCAGGTAGTGTAAGGGTTACGCCCGCTTCACAGTGACAGACCAAACTCCCACAGCGGGTACAACATCATCATCATCACACCGTACGTCCATGTGTGTAATGCTGCCTGACTGAGACATATCCCTGTTATCTACATCCTCTGGCAATAATGGTTGCGCATCACTCATTTCTTCCAACTGATGTGTAAATAACTCCTCTGACAGATCAAGTGAAGCGGCTGTGGTGCTAGTGTTGGTGGTGGCGGCAGGCGGGCGAGTGGCAACTTGAGAGATGCCCGAAGCTAAGCTGGAGGA
This sequence comes from Bombina bombina, assembly GCF_027579735.1. Taxonomy (NCBI): domain Eukaryota; kingdom Metazoa; phylum Chordata; class Amphibia; order Anura; family Bombinatoridae; genus Bombina; species Bombina bombina. The sequence continues at coordinate 770,506,674 of NC_069503.1, read as the reverse complement.
GGATGGTGCGTCAAGGTTCCGAGCGGAAGATGTAGAAGATTAGGTTCCTGTGTTAGCCAGTCAACTATGTCCTCAGAACTTTTCGAGTTCAGGGTACGTGGCCTCTGAACACTGGGCATTATTCTAGGGCCAAAGGGAATCACAGCACCACGACCACGACGGCACCTGCGGGGTGGCCTGCCTCTGCCTGTCATTTTTTTTTTGATTAGTGGTACTATACATGCAAGCTACTGTGACAACAGATATGAGTGGCACTGTGCACTGGCAGAAGTTGGCAGAGTAGACGCTGTAGGCCTGACACACACGCTTGCAGACAACTAACTGCTATTCAATCTATTACAGTCAAAATTGTATTTTTTTTTTTAATGTACATTACTGTTACACCAGATATGAGTTGCACTGGTGTGACACTGTGCCCTGGCAGGCCCTGAAACGCACACGCGTGAAGGAAACTGACTGCTATTATTCACAGTCAAATTTCTAGGGGTTTTTTTAAGGACCAAGGCCATTTTTCAATTTCTTTCCCTTAAGGACCAGGGCTATTTTTACATTTCTGTGGTTTTTGTGTTTAGCTGTAATTTTCCTCTTACTCATTTACTGTACCCACACATATTATATACCGTTTTTCTCGACACTAAATGGACTTTCTAAAGATACCATTATTTTCATCATATCTTATAATTTATTATTAAAAATATTATAAAATATGAGGAAAAAATGGAAAAAAACACACTTTTTCTAACTTTGACCCCCAAAATATGTTACACATCTACAACCACCAAAAAACAACCATGCTAAAAAGTTTCTAAATTTTGTCCTGAGTTTAGAAATACCCAATGTTAACATGTTCTTTGATTTTTTTGCAAGTTATAGGGAAATAAATACAAGAAGCACTTTGCTATTTCAAAACCACTTTTTTTCAAAATTAGCGCTAGTTACATTGGAACCCTGATATCTGTCAGGAATACTTGAATATCCCTTGACATGTATATATTTTATTTTAGAAGACATCCCAAAGTATTGATCTAGGCCCATTTTGGTATATTTCATGCCACTATCTCACCGCCAAATGCGATCAAATAAAAAAAAATTGTTCACTTTTTCACAAACTCTAGGTTTCTCACAGAAATTATTTACAAACAACTTATGCAATTATGGCATAAATGGTTGTAAATGCTTCTCTGGGATCCCCTTTGTTCAAAAATAGCAGACTTATATGGCTTTGGCATTGCTTTTTGGTAATTAGAAGGCTACTAAATGCCACTGCGCACCACACGTGTTTTATGCCCAGCAGTGAAGGGGTTAATTAGGGAGCATGTAGGGAGCTTGTAGAGTTAATTTTAGCTTAAGTGTAGTGTAGTAGACAACCCAAAGTATTGATCTAGGCCCATTTTGGTATATTTAATGCCACCATTTCACCGCCAAATGCGATCAAATTTAAAAAAAACTTAATTTTTTCGCAATTTTAGGTTTCTCGCTGAAATTATTTACAAACAGCTTGTGCAATTATGGCACAAATGGTTGTAAATGCTTCTCTGGGATCCCCTTTGTTCAGAAATAGCAGACATATATGACTTTGGCGTTGCTTTCTGGTAATTAGAAGGCCGCTAAATGCTGCTGCGCATCACACGTATATTATGGCTAGCAGTGAAGGGGTTAATTAGGTAGTTTGTAGGGAGCTTGCAGGGTTAATTTTAGCTTTAGTGTAGAGATCAGCCTCCCACCTGACACATCAGACCCCCTGATCCCTCCCAAACAGCTCCCTTCCCTCCCCCACCCCACAATTGTCCCCGCCATCTTAAGTACTGGCAGAAAGTCTGCCAGTACTAAAATAAAAGGTTTTTAAACCTCCCTGATCCCCCCCAAAACAGCTCTCTAACCCTCCCCATCTGCCTTATTGGCGGCCATCTTGGGTACTGGCAGCTGTCTGCTATTATTTCACAGTCAAAAAAGTGTTGTTTTTTTTAAATGTACACTACTGTTACACCAGATATGAGTGGTGGCACTGGGCAAGTGGGCACAGTATACGCTGTGAGCCTGACACACACGCTGGCAGGCAGGCAACTGCAATTAGATTACGCAGGAAAAAAAAAAAAAGCAGACTGATGTTCTAGCCCTTAAAAAAAGGGCTTTTTGGGGTACTGTCCTCACAGCAGAGATCAGATGAGTCCTTCAGGACTGTAGTGGACACTGAATACACTAGCCTAGCTATCGATTTCCCTATTAAATCAGCAGCAGCTACACTGTCCCTCCTCTCACTAAGAATGCAGCTTGCGAATGAATCTAAAATGGATGCTGTTCAGGAGGTGGGAGGGTCTGGGAGGGAGGGTCTGCTGCTGATTGGCTGGAATGTGTCTGCTGACTGTGAGGTACAGGGTCAAAGTTTACTCAATGATGACGAATAGGTTTGGATCAGCCAATAGAATGCAACGTCATTTCTATTGGCTGATATCATCAGCCAATCAGATTGAACTTCAATCCGATTGGCTGATTAAATCAACCAATTGGATTTTTCCTACCTTAATTCCGATTGGCTGATAGAATCCTATCAGCCAATCGGAATTCGAGGGACGCCATCTTGGATGACGTCATTTAAAGGACCAGCCATTTGTCGGGTAGTCGTTGGCCGAGAAGAATGTTCCACGCCAGAGGTCTTCAAGATGGAGCCGCTCATCGCCGGAAGGATGAAGATAGAAGATGCCGCTTGGATGAAGACTTCTGCCAGATGGAGGACCTCTTCTGCCCCGATTGGATGAAGACTTCTGCCGGTCCGGATGTCCTCTTCTGCCCCATTGGATGACCAGTGGTGCCGGCTGGGTGAAGACGGCTCAAGGTAGGGTGATCTTCAATAGGGTAGTGTTAGGTTTATTTAAGGGGGGATCGGGTGGGTTTTAGAGTAGGGGTGTGTGGGTGGTGGGTTTAAGGGCTATTTGTAATTTAGTATAGGTTAGGGAATTTTATTATTTTGGGGGGCTTTTTTATTTTATTAGGGGGCTTAGATTAGGTGTAATTAGATTAAACTTCTTGTAATATTTTTTTTATTTTTTGTAATTTAGTGTTTGTTTTTATTTGTAATATAGTTTAGTTTATTTAATGGTATTTTATTTTAGATAATTGTAGTTAATTTATTTAATTAATTTATTGATAGTGTAGTGTTAGGTGTATTTAAAACTTAGGTTAGGATTTATTTTACAGGTAATTTTGTAATTATTTTAACTAGGTAGCTATTAAAAGTTATTAACTATTTAATAGCTATTGTACCTAGTTAAAATAAATACAAAGTTACCTGTAAAATAAATATAAATCCTAAAATAGCTACAATGTAATTATTAATTATATTGTAGCTATCTTAGGGTTTATTTTATAAGTAAGTATTTAGTTTTAAATAGGAATAATTTAGTTAATAATATTAATATTATTTAGATTTATTTAAATAATAATTAAGTTAGGGGGTGTTAGGGTTAGACTTAGGTTTAGGGGGTAATATATTTAATGTAGGTGGCGGCGGTGTAGGGGGGGAGATTAGGGGTTAATAAATTTAACAATATCAAAGAGCAAAGCAAGTGTTCAGTAATTGGATTCCCAAAGGGTGTTATGGGTAGTTTAAGTATAACACCCTGATACATCCAGGGAATCAGTCCCAATAAAGTCCGTGTTATCAGGGGCAGCAGTCAATGTGCAATACATGTGGAACACAGCGTTGGTTCCTGATTTTCTGTTCCGTGCTTGTCAGGTGATTGTATAGATGCCACTTCAACCTAGTTGTCACGGGTGTAAAGTGCAGAGATAAGTGTGCAGTCACTGTAATAATGTCCGGAAAAACTGTTACCCTCCACAAAGGCTTGGTGGGGTGCCTGGGCGCACTGCTGTACTTCTCCTCGGACTGGTGTTGAAACCCTTCCGTGGGGGTGCAGCGTGTGGGTCCTTCTTGGCGTGCTTGGAGTTCCGGCTCTGGTAACGTAGTGTACTCTTGCACACCCCGTGACGTCGCTAGGTGCACTGTGGGTAGTGTAGTTCAGGAAAAACCCGGAAGTCAACGCCGGTATCGGCTACAGGAGCAACAGGTCAATATGCGGTATATCCACCGCTATTTGAATAAAGTTCATAAAGGAAACAGATCTGTTGACTCAAAATTTTTTGTTGCTGGGAAAACTTGTTTATTATGGTGATCCAAAACCAGTCAAAGTAAACAAAGTACATAGGGTCACAGTGAGGAACGCCTGACGCGTTTCGCGCATGCGTAGATGCGCTTCTTCAGAGGCTAATTAGTTTACGGCCAGTACAGCTTTTAAACCTTAAAGCCACCAATCCTAGGGTGGCTTGAAAAAGATGGCCAATGAGTGCAACATTTCCAAACCTCAGTGTGTTCATACTTAATATGTAATCAGTGTGTTTTAAAATTACTGTTGTTTGGAAAGGGCACATCCTAATTCTAAATTCACTGTGGACAACTCTTTTATATTAGATACTGAGTTATGAATCAAAAATATTCACTTTTAAAGATAAAACATATTAAACATATGAACAATAAATATAAATATAAAGAAAATGTATAAAAAATAATAAAAATATAATGTGATTTACTATATATCCTAAAATAACATATGTGTAAATATGCATGTACATAAACCTACTAGATGCCTAAAAATGAGCTAAAAGACTCAATCCCAAGGGGATATCTGTATCCTATCGGGCTCTGTATTTTTTGAAAACGGCATCGTGGCTCTTAGTAAAGAAGACAAAAAGAGGCTATGTATATAACTCAACCTGATGGTTTATGTATATATATGAATTCTGTACACTTGATGAGGTTCTTAAAACTATCTCTAACTCAGGGGATTCCCTAAGTGCATTGCATTGTGCATGTTGGCTACATGTCCTGTAATTTGAATCAGTCTCCTACCTCTAAAAAAAGGAGGAGAAAGGGGGAGGGGTTTGCCAAATATGGACATATATATAACCTATATAGGTAAAAAGGACATAGGTGGATAATAGCACTAGCTTAAATAGCACTTAGTTTAATGTATGGGATATAAAGTAACCGTGTGTACAGAACACTCAGAAAGGAGAAGATCATGAGAATAAAAGTGAATAAACTGTGTAAGGAGTATAAGTAAAATGTGAACATAAATGTGAATGAACTATATGGGAGGTGAGGTGACATAATGTAAATGATGATAATTATAAAAATGAAAATAAAATTTAATAAAAAAGCCAATAGAATGCAACGTCATTTCTATTGGCTGATATCATCAGCCAATCAGATTGAACTTCAATCCGATTGGCTGATTAAATCAACCAATTGGATTTTTCCTACCTTAATTCCGATTGGCTGATAGAATCCTATCAGCCAATCGGAATTCGAGGGACGCCATCTTGGATGACGTCATTTAAAGGACCAGCCATTTGTCGGGTAGTCGTTGGCCGAGAAGAATGTTCCACACCGGAGGTCTTCAAGATGGAGCCGCTCATCGCCGGAAGGATGAAGATAGAAGATGCCGCTTGGATGAAGACTTCTGCCAGATGGAGGACCTCTTCTGCCCCGATCGGATGAAGACTTCTGCCGGTCCGGATGTCCTCTTCTGCCCCATTGGATGACCAGTGGTGCCGGCTGGGTGAAGACGGCTCAAGGTAGGGTGATCTTCAATGGGGTAGTGTTAGGTTTATTTAAGGGGGGATCGGGTGGGTTTTAGAGTAGGGGTGTGTGGGTGGTGGGTTGTAATGTTAGGGGGTATTGTATTTCTTTTTTTTACAGGTAAAAGAGCTGATTACTTTGGGGCAATGCCCCGCAAAAGGCCCTTTTAAGGGCTGGTAAAAGAGCTGATTACTTTGGGGCAATGCCCAGCAAAAGGCCCTTTTAAGGGCTATTTGTAATTTAGTATAGGTTAGGGAATTTTATTATTTTGGGGGGCTTTTTTATTTTATTAGGGGGCTTAGATTAGGTGTAATTAGATTAAACTTCTTGTAATATTTTTTTTATTTTTTGTAATTTAGTGTTTGTTTTTATTTGTAATATAGTTTAGTTTATTTAATGGTATTTTATTTTAGATAATTGTAGTTAATTTATTTAATTAATTTATTGATAGTGTAGTGTTAGGTGTATTTAAAACTTAGGTTAGGATTTATTTTACAGGTAATTTTGTAATTATTTTAACTAGGTAGCTATTAAAAGTTATTAACTATTTAATAGCTATTGTACCTAGTTAAAATAAATACAAAGTTACCTGTAAAATAAATATAAATCCTAAAATAGCTACAATGTAATTATTAATTATATTGTAGCTATCTAAGGGTTTATTTTATAAGTAAGTATTTAGTTTTAAATAGGAATAATTTAGTTAATAATATTAATATTATTTAGATTTATTTAAATAATAATTAAGTTAGGGGGTGTTAGGGTTAGACTTAGGTTTAGGGGGTAATATATTTAATGTAGGTGGCGGCAGTGTAGGGGGGTCAGATTAGAGGTTAATATATTTAATGTAGGTGGCGGCGGTGTAGGGGGGGAGATTAGGGGTTAATAAATTTAATGTAGGTGGCAGTGGTGTAGGGGGGTCAGATTAGGGGTTAATAAATTTAATGTAGGTGGCGGTGGTGTAGGGGGGTCAGATTAGGGGTTAATAAATTTAATGTAGGTAGCGGTGGTGTAGGGGGGTCAGATTAGGGGTTAATAAATTTAATGTAGGTGGCGGCGGGGTCTGGGAGCGGCGGTTTAGGGGTTAAACACTTTATTTAGTGGCGGCGGGGTCCGGGAGCGTCGGTTTAGGGGTTAAACACTTTATTTTGTGGCGGCGGGCCCGGGAGCGGCGGTTTAGGGGTTAAACACTTTATTAGGTATTGCGGTGGGGAATTGCGGTTGACAGGTAGATAGACATTGCGCATGCGTTAGTTGTTAGGTTTTTTTTGTAGGCATTTTAGGGAGTTACGGTGCTCCCATACTCAGCGCAAGGCCTGCTATGGCTGCTTTTTATGGTGAGGTTAAAATGGAGTAAGTTTTCTCCATTTTTGCCACGTAATGCCTTGAACTGGATATTGGATACCAAATTGCGCGGGTTTTATATGTTAGTCTATGGGGGAAAAAACTACGTCCGACGGGTGAAATATACGTGCCGCATTTATATGCGGCGCTGTATATAGGATACCAAACCCGCAAAAAAAACGGCATCGCCGGCTTTTGCGGGCGACACTGCATATCAGATGGGGCCCATTATTTTGAAGAATTCTCCAATTTGCTTCTATTATCTAATTTGCTTCCTTCTCTTGGTAACTTGATTTCAAAAGGATGCCTAGGTAGTTTCAGAAACAGCAATGCATATTCTGGGAGCTAGCTGCTGATTGGTGGCTATACACAAATTCCTCCTTTCCTTGGTTCACTAGATGAGCTCAGCTAGTTCCCAGTAATATATACATGGTCCTTCAACAAAGGAAACCTAGAGAATGAAGCAAATTTGATAACTGTTTATAATCACCTGCTCTCTCTGAATCATGAAAGAAAATTTTGGGGTTTCAAGTCCCTTTAAAATATACTTTTCCAGCTTCCCTCAGCTGAAATACATCTTACTATAAAACCATTCTGGTTTAAAAATTATCGGCTAGATGACGAGTTGTGCGTTAGGGTTAAAAAGCAGCGTTGAGAGGTCCCAACGCTGCTCTTTAACACCCGCTGGTATTACGAGTCTTGAAGGTACAGGCTCACCGCTCACTTTTTTAGCCAGACTCGGAAATACCGCAAATCCACTTACGTCAATTGCGTATACTATATTTTCAATGGGACTTGCATAACGCCGGTATTACGAGTCTAACCAAAAGTGAGTGGTACACCCTCTCCTGTCAAGCCTGGTACTGCATTTAAAAGTCAGTAGTTAAGAGTTTTACACTACAACGCCGTAGCATAAAACTCTTAACTAAAGTGCTAAAAAGTGCACTAACACCCATAAACTACCTATTAACCCCTAAACTGAGACCCCCCCACATTGCAAACACTACAATAAATGTATTAACCCCTAATCTGCCGAACCAGACATTGCCACCACTATAATAAATATATTAACCCCTAAACCGCTGCACTCCCGCATCGCAAACACTAGTTAAATATTATTAACCCCTAATCTGCCAGCCCTAACATCGCCGACACCTACCTACATTTATTAACCCCTAATCTGCCAACCCCAACGTCACCACCACTATATTAAATGTATTAACCCTTAAATCTAAGTCTAACCCTAAACCCCCTAACTTAAATATAATGTAAATACATCTAAATAAAATTACTATAATTAGCTAAATTATTCCTATTTAAAACAAACTAAATACTTACCGATAAAATAAACCCTAAGCTAGATACAATATAACTAATAGTTACATTGTAGCTATCTTAGGGTTTATTTTTATTTTACTGGCAAGTTTGTATTTATTTTAATTATGTACAATAGTTTTTAGTTATTAACTATTTAATAACTACCTAGTTAAAATAAAGACAAATTTACCTGTAAAATAAAAATAAACCCTAAGATAGCTACAATGTAACTATTAGTTATATTGTATCTAGCTTAGGGTTTATTTTATCGGTAAGTATTTAGTTTTAAATAGGAATAATTTAGCTAATTATAGTAATTTTATTTAGATGTATTTAAATTATATTTAAGTTAGGGGGTTTAGGGTTAGACTTAGATTTAGGGGTTAATACATTTAATATAGTGGTGGTGACGTTGGGGTATAACTATTCTACCTAGTTAAAATAAATACAAACTTGCTGGTAAAATAAAAATAAACCCTAAACTAGCTACAATGTAATTATTAGTTATATTGTAGCTAGCTTAGGGTTTATTTTATAGGTAAGTATTTAGTTTTAAATACTAATAATTTAGTGAATTGTATTAATTTAACTTGTGTGCAAACTCGATTGCATATTCTCAAGTGCGCTAACCCAACATGAAAATGTGCATATATATTTTGCATTCCAATGCTCTTCACATAGAAAAATAGGTTCCATTTATTCATAATATTTCTATATATATCTGATGTTTTATTGCACAAATATATATTTATACCTATATATGTGCATTATTATATATAGGTATAGATATATACAGATATATAAAGGAATATATATTTATAAATATTCTGCTTTGTACAGAACATTGGAATGTGAAATATTTACAGTAAATCCACTTTACTTTAATAACACTTTATTAAATATGAATATTTCATAAATATGTTTTTATATGTTTTCATCTACTTAACTGTAAAGGGCTCCAATGCACATATATATATATATATCTTATGTGTGTACATGTATTTATGTGTTTATATGTATATAAATACATCGGTACACACACACAAACATACATACGTATTTACAGTATATATATATATATATATATATACTGTATATATACTGTATATATATATATATATATATACACACATACATATACATCTTTAGACATGTTTATGTATGTATCTCAATGACCTTTGCTTGCCATTTTTTTTCTAACACTGGTTGAGACCTCATATGTTTGATTACTTATAACTTTTTTTTGTCCAATTTTTTTAAAAATTATTTTTATTAGATGGTGCTATTATGAATTGTACTTTGTAATGTATTATTTTAAGTATTTTGTGACACTTTTTTTTTGCAAAACAGTTAGCTCTGAGGTCGCACTATCGCAATGAGTGTTAACTTCAATTGCCCTCAAGTTATCACATTTACTTTCAACTTGTAATACGAGTGAAAAACCTGATGCGCACAAACACCCCTGAGATAAACCCCTTTTCGCTTCCGGGTAAGTGTTAGCGCCCCACTTTTAATCTGGCCCTTTGTGTAATTTCTCTATGCTGGGGAGTTTTTGATCATCAGGCACTGAGATTTAGGGCTCCATTTATCAACTGAAGGGTGAAAGAGGTTCGCTTTCATAAACCTTGTCTGCCCAGTCTCGCAGCAAGCGTGCAGTACCTGGAAATCTGCTGCTAATGTTTTCTATGTCTAAACATAGTTAAATATTAAAAATACAACGTTTCACGTCTTACACCGACCGTTTCATCAGGTAAATCATTTACCTGATGAAACGGTCGGTGTAAGACCGTGAAACGTCGTATTTTTAGTGTTTTTTACTTGGTTTTAATAAAGTCTTTTTAATATATTGAGACTTACTTACTTACTTACTTACTTACTACACAATATTACACCGTATTGATCCTTATTTCACCGTGGGGACACGGCATTGGCAGCTCCTGATTTGCTACTTTCCTGTGTGTAAACACCCAAACAACAGAAGTTTTGACACCAGCTGGCCGCGGGGAGTTCCAGAGAGGGCGAGAGACAGTCAGCTGTGCGACTACAATTGCTCAGCCTGCGCTTGTGGCACTTATCAAGTGCTGTCTTTCTCGTAAGTAGGAAACATTCTGAGAGGGGCTAAGTTGTTGATACCATTGATGCGGCACTATTGTTGCGCTATCTCTCTCTTACATGTCTTCATGATCTGTGGATACTGAGACGGCAGAACTTGCTATTCCTGTATATTGCTGGAGATCAACATATCACACCTTATTTCGGGGATTTCCGAAGGAGACGTAGGATAGTCAGCTGTGCGACTATAAAGTACAGTCCGCGCTTGTGGCACTTATCAAGTGCTATCCTTCCTGTAAGTAGAATCGAGTGAATCTGGGGAAAGTTCAGTTTACCATTGATGCTGCACTATTGTGGCGCCTTCTTTTTTCCTTTTTGTTATTGCAGAACTTTTTACGAAAGGATCATTTTGAAGAAGCTGCAGGCCACCTGATTTGAGGAAACAGAATCCCTATTTGCTCACAATCGTCCAAAGTCACTTTGGAGATTACATCATACAAGGCTGTGAGATATTCACATCAGAGACATACACACGGACTTTTACGCTAAGTGTCTATTTGTTTATGCCTCTTTTTTGCCTTTATCTGAGACTTTGTGCCTATTGCATTTATCTGTATTTGCAATTTATGTCTATAGATTATAGATCAGTTTGATAATTACTGTTTGTGTCACACAGAGATTTAATATCTAATTTTCTATCTTTACACAGTTTTACTTACAGTAAGAGAATATTTTGCAGTTTATTTGCATGTAAGATATTAGCTTGCGACTTTTCATACTGTATATACAGCATTTATTATTTGCACTTAGTAGCTTGGTATATCAGTATTAGCAGTTAGCTAATCATCACACCAGCACCCGTAGGTTATAGGCGCATCCAAATTTTTCATAATTTAATTCACCCTATCGAATGCCTTCTCTGTGTCAGTGGAGAAGAGCACTAGAGGGCATCCAGAAACTCTGGCATGATTGATCAGCTGAGTAACTCTGATAGTATTGTCCCGTGCATCACGGCCCGAGACAAAACCTACTTGTTCATTATAGATTAGAGTAGGCAGGAGTTTGTTGAGTCTGTTTGCTAAGATCTTCGCCAATATTTTCATATCGGAGTTGATCAAAGATATAGGCCTGAAATGACAAGGAAAGTCTGCAGCTTTTCCCTGTTTAGGTAAGACCGTTACGTGAGCTTCTAGTAGAACGTGGGATAATTCAGCGTTATCGCGAAGGACGTTAAAAAGGTCCAGTAGAGGACCTGCCAGAATCTCTTTGAACTTTTTATAATATAACGAAGAGTAACCATCAGGGCCTGGGCTCTTGCCACTTGGTCATTCCCCTATGGCCTTGTATATCTCTTCTATAGATATTGGGGCGTCCAATGCACCAGAATCCTCCTTTGACAGGAAAGGGAGGTCGGTATCTTTCAGGTAAGAGCTGATCAAGGTGTCCTGCGACAATGGTGCTTTTCCCTGAGGGATCTTTGGGGGATTTTCCCTTATATTATATAGTGAGTGATAATAACTATGAAACTCCCTTGCTATTTGGGCACTGCTACGGAGAGTATGACCATCTTTAAAATTTAATAGAATGTATATAGGAGCTTAACTGTCTCTTTTTAAGGGTTCTCGCCAAGATTCTGCCCGGCTTATTGCCTCCCTCCTAGTAATGTTGCTTTAAGTAAAGGGCTTTCTTTTGGTGAGACTCTGTCAGGTGTTTTTGAAATTCTAATCTTGCTTTTTTTAATTGGGTTGTAGTTTCTGCGCAAGAAGGAAGCTCTTTATGTTTAGCCTCTAACAGGCCCAATCTAGATTGAAGGTCAAGGTATTTGGTCCTATATTGTCTATTAAGGAATGCTTTGTGCTTTATTAAAGCTCCCCTAATTACAGTCTTATGGGCTTCCCAGATGATAGCTTTGGAAGAGGAGGGAAAGGTGTTAGTCTTGAAATACTCACTGACTGTTTTCTGTACGTCAGCGAAGATTACAGGGTCATCCAATAGAGTTTCATCTAGCCTCCATGTATTTTGGGTAACAGGGATATCAGGCCACAGGATCGAACAGGAAACTGGAGTGTGGTCAGACCAAGTAATATGACCAATTATGCTATGGTGTGTAATGGATAAGCCACATGAGTCCGTGTATATATAGTCGATTCTGGAGTAGCTATTATGTGGGATAGAGTAGAAAGAATAATCTCTAGAGGTGGGGTGCAGTGTGCGCCAGACATCATGTAGAGCTAATTTTGTTAGAGTGGTATTGACATGATTTATTGTAGAGGAAGGAGTGCAGGTAACCCCCTTTGAGGTGTCGGCTAGAGGGTCGGCAACTATATTAAAGTCGCCAGCTAAAAATGTGATACCTCTAGAATGTTCTAGTATTAGGTCACTAACGAGGTTAAAAAAAGACTCCTGGCCCTGACTAGGGGAATAGACCGAAACAAGTGTAATGTAGTGCCCGAACAAAGTGCCAACCACTATTAGGTAACGCCCTTCAGGATCTTTCACAGTGTGTGTCAGTATGAAAGGTACTGTCTTATGAAAAACTATACCCACTTCTCCTTTTTTGCTTTGTCCTGAGGCAAAATAGGCTTTAGGAAATTGAGAATTGTGCCATCTAGGCTCTCTGCCTCTTCTATAGTGAGTCTCCTGTAGGAAAATTATATGGCTCTGCAATTTATTTAGTTCTTTAAAAGTGATAGATCGCTTGCCCGGGTTGTTCAGACCTTTAGCATTAATTGTGGTAAGATTGATTGAGTGGTCCCCAAATCTACTGGATCTGGACAGCATGGCTTAAAAAAACAAAAAAAAAACAACAACAAAAAACAAAAATAAAACGGGGGAGGGGTCAAGTAAAGAAGAGGGTTAGTTGGAGAGGGGTTAACAGAAGAAAGCTAAGAAGAAATAAATTCTATATATGGTGTTTAGTCCCTAATAGGAGAGATAGAGTAGTGCGTATAGTTATTGAGTTTCTTAGGAACACTTTTTTTTTTTTTTTTTTAAATAGGAATATGAATATATACCGGATAGAGAACACTAAGAAGAAAAAAAAAGGGGAAAAGCCCCTATTCTGACGTAAGTTATAAAAAGAAGAATTTTTTTTTTATATATACTTGTAGCACATTGAAAAATATATTTTGGTGTAACTTAAAACAGTAAACCAACAAATTGGAACAACAAGAACCTATAGTACCTAGTTTGAGCATAGGTCGAAGCTACCTCACTGGTAGTAATGCGTAAATAGCTATGTATATATATGATATTGAGCCGTCAAAAACAGGTAAAAACTCTAGCCCGACCTCTGCTCCAACTTATGTACCACATGACAATGTCTGTAAAAAAATCTATGTACAGCTCATCTCTCAGTTTGAAAAATCTTAATAATAAAATGAACATTCACATATCTTGAAACAATATAATACAGAGTAATAAACATTCCTAAAACATCCGTTGTCTATTATCTTTGGAAAGGCTGAATGTGAAGTTAACCTGCGTTGTGGTCCCAATATAGGATTCTAGGGGCAGACTGTTGTTATAGGCTCGTTTTATACCCTTCTCAAAAAAAAAACATAATAAAACTTTTTGAAACACTCTAAATAAATGAGTACAAAATGGAATAAACCACAATATATAACGATTTGCTAACAATACAATATATACCATTATAGTATTTTTTATGTTCAAAAGTAATATTCCAGGGTTTTAAATAATGGATCTAAATAATGGATCTATTGGAGGCATGTTAAGTAGCACCTGGTGCTAAGCTGTACCTTATCTATTTGTCTCCTCGTCAGGGTTGTTTCAGGAACATGTTAAACCTTTATCTTATGAGCAAGGAGAGTGAATTGTGTTGTGGTGTAGACAGCAGTATGTAGCAATTTATCATCCATGCAAAGTATTATGTTATACCATATATTATGTTCGTGGGCAATAGTCCAGGAATAGAACAATAAACATGAATGTCTTTGAGGATCTATTGGAAACAGATTAAATAGCACGTAGCACTATTCAATACTTTACCCATCATTGCATCGGGATGATTTCTGGAAGGAGGAGGGGAGGATGGCTCTTCTTCTGAGTGACTGTTTCTGAGGGTAGGAGCCTGGATCGGTGGTCCATACCAGGTCTGAAAATGGTGGTTTTATTGTTGTTAGAAGCAATAATGGAGACTGGGACTCCCCATCTGTATAGAACCATATAGCTTCTCAGTACGGATGTGATATGACTTAAGTCTCTACGTTTTTGTAAAGTCATAGGTGATTAGTCAGTAAAGACCGAAATTTCTTCTCCCGTGGGGGTAATCGGGTGCTTTTTCCTGGCTCCCTGTAGGATTTCCTCCTTGTCTTTAAAGCTGAGGAATCTGACTATAATATCCCTCGGGGGAGCTTTATTAGGTGGTTTGGGCCTGAGGGCCCTATGCGCTCTCTCAATTGGGATTTCTGGAGATGAAGGAGAATCTTTGATGATTCTGAACAATGCCTGGAGATAACCTTCTATGTTCTGTGGGGCAACAGCTTCTGAAACGCCCCGGAAATGCAAATTATTCCTGCGGCCTCTATTATCAATATCTTCTAATTTATCATTAAGATACTGTAAATTATCAGCGTGATTTTGGATATCCACTGATTGCTGTCTCATAGAAGATGTGTTGTCTTTAGAGGTTTTTTCTATCGTTAATACTCTTGTCTCCAGGGCAAAAAAGTCCCTTCTCAAGTCACCAAATAGACTTCTCATTTCGTTCATAACTCCCTGTATATCTGACTTGGATGAGAGGTGTGAGATGTCTTCTTTAGTGACAAACTGAGGTTGAGAGGTATTAGCGCCTGCGGTAGGAGAGGTATGATTATCCTGGGAACTTGCCATATCTGTAGATGCGATCTCTCTGGCAGTATCTATAGGTTTGAGATAATGGCTCATGGGTTTAGAGACGCTTGTCTTATCCACTCTGCTAGCTCTTTTATTCAGCATGCCCTGTAAATTTCTTTCCAAGTGGGGACCAAAATATAGATTGGTAGATGTGCATAGGTTTTCACTTTTCTCAAAGGCAACAATCATAAGGTGTAATAAAAACCAGCCTCTCAGTGTGTTCTGGTAAAATATATGGGAGCAGCAGAGCTGGTATTAACAGGGCTATCCCTATGAGCTGTGGAGAAGGATGTGGTTTACTAGGTAAAAGTTCCACTAGTTGTGGCTGTTATATCCTGTTTTCACTGCCCCCAGACAGATAGGTTACTTCTGCACTATCAATGAGAAGTCCGCTGTGCAGGCGTTAGTGTTAATGTGAAATTAACCTATTCTCATGCTATAAGATGCTGGGCCTCTGTGGGATCACCCTGTTCAGTGTTAGGCCTTGGTTTTATGGGGGGTGTTATGCGGAGGTT